>NW_008691257.1:0-2471 GCF_000695815.1 Acanthisitta chloris | reverse complement strand
GAGAAGTGAATCCAGCAGTGAATCCAGGCCCCCTGAATACTGGTGATCTCCTCCCACTACATAACACCCCAGCCCAAGGTGGGCTCAGATTTACCACCCAGGTTTTCCAGCTGGAGCTTTCCAAGCCTACTGGTTGGGCTTTGGGCCCTTCTTCCCACCTGCAAGGCTGAGGCACAGTCACTTCTCTGAGCTTGAACAGAACAGCTGTGAGGCACAGTGCTATCAGGATCCCTCCTTTGTGGTGTATCATGCAGCATCTCAACTGCAGAATCACCTTACAGGTTCTGCAAGGACCTGCCAAAACTCACCCGTCTTTTTAGGAAGAAAATTATCTTGCAAAACACCATTGCTGTCTACTGTAAAGGTAACATAGTTTTGCAAACTTCAAGCCAAGCCACAGGAATGCTCTGCGAAAGCCCTGAAATGCAGCAGGATAACACACTCCCACACATCCCTACGGTTATGTTCTGAGTGATGACCCAAATAAAGAGCTGCAGGCACTCACACTGCTGCTGCAGAGAGCTACCAGCTCCTGTGGGCATGTGCACAGAACATGACAAAGAATGTGTTTTCAGATTTCCATCCTCACACCTGCTGAAGAAGGCAGAAAAAAGACAGCATTTTACTTGGAAACATCTGGGCAACAGCTCAAAACACCAGAGCTGAAAGTTCTATTTAGAGTGTTGCTTAGACTCCAGTAAAATGCTGAGTTAGTGCTTAACATCACTTGAAATCTGGTGAGGCCCAAGAATTCACAGACCAATGCCTCTGACAGGACATCAGCCATAAACTGTCTAAAGAGCCTCTACTGAACCAAGACACTTAGAGAAAACCTCTCTGAAGACAAGATGCACAGTAAGGCTGACCATGCAGCATGTGGTGGGGGAAATGTCAAGCAAGAGACCAGCAAGTCCTTATCATGGTAGGACACAATGATTTTGAAACAGAATCCTATTTTCTGAAGAAAAAAGCCTGTAGTAAAACCCACCCTCAACACATGGGTGTTTTCACTCTGTGGAGTAGAATACCATTAAAACTTCTCAGCTGAGGTTTATTTTGAATAAAAGAAAGTCTATCTTAACATCTATATCCAAGTACTCCATGATCACCATTGAGGAGCTCTTCTGCAGTCACACCTCTGTTTGATTAGAGCACCTCTCCAAACAGAGTTAGGAAACTTCCATGGAGTTTAGATCCAGACAGAAGAGCTGAAGAGAGGCACAGAACTAAGCCACAGCCCCCTGAACTCTCCAGGGCCATGTGGTACAGCCTGTGAGATACTTGGGACACAAGTATGGAAAGGAAACAACACAAAACCAAACATGACATCTGCAACAACAGCCTCCAGCATGAAATGAGGGATGTGACATGCCCTCAATGTGTTTGCTGAGGATGGTTAACTCCTCTTCCCTGCCAGGGTGGGCACCTCCACTGCAGAGTCAGCAGTCAGAACCACGGAAATCTCACAGGGCAGCTCCAGACACAGCCCTGCCCTCTTGCTCGTGCCTCCGCTCGTCTGCCAGGAGGGGTGGAAGGAAGTCAGCTGCAAGCAGCAATGACATCCCAGTAAGATTTGACAGAGCCCAATGATTGCTAAAAAAACTTGAAGGGAAAGGAGGCTCTGGATGCACTGAGTGTACCACACCCTCCTAGTCAGGCCCCACACACACATGGGCAGTACAAGCACTACAGCTGCAAGTACCAAAATACACATCAGACCAATTTCTCTCTACAAAAGCAGTTGTGTCTGATCAGTCCAAACAGCTCTGGTAAAGGCATTAAGACAGATCTGAGAAATGTAGGTTTTCACAATCCAAGTACAAAGCAGCACAATAAACAAAGCATTCAGGGCAGACAACTGATGTTTCCCAAGGACACCAGGGCAGCAGGTACAGCCACTTGGATCAATACTTATCGATCTAAGGAAATGAAGGAGCAATCAAAGGGTGCACCAAGAGCTGTCTCACAGCATGGAGTGAACAACAGATAACTGTGATATTATGACACCGTGTCAATGACTCCTTCTTTCCAGCCAGTCAACAGAACCACTGAGTGCTTTGAACATCAGTTGTTATAGTTAGGTGGACAAGTTCTGCCTGTTTCCCACAAGACACAGTTTGCTGGTTTTCAAGGAGGATGACACATGGTCCCTTCTGATGAGAGAATCTGCTCAACAGTCAAAAACTGGAGTAGGAGAAGATGCATAGAACGGTACTTGGAGCATAGTACGGCACTACTCATAATGGAACAGGAGTGGCCACGTGTGTGTGCTCTGTGCAGGAGCAACACAGCCCGTGCGGCAGGAGGACTCTCGTAACACCCTTCACCGCCGCGTGAGTCGGGCAGGGAAACCACACGGCAGTGCTCAACGTGGGGGGCTGAGCCTCCTGTAACTCGCGCTGACGCTTAACAGCGCAGCTCGGGATCTGAACACGGCAACCCGTCCCGGGAGATGCCCAGGACCGAGGCGC
>NW_008691256.1:0-226 GCF_000695815.1 Acanthisitta chloris | reverse complement strand
GTGCGGTCCCCTCCTAGTATGGATTTGGGGGTGTCCCCTGAAACCAGTATGGATTTGAGGGTGTCCTGTTCCTTCCCAGTATGAATTTGGGGGTGTCCTGTCCCCTCCCAGTATGGATTTGGGGGTGCTCCCCCTCCCCCCGTGCTGGCTGGGCCTGCCGGGGTCGAACCCCCCGGGAGGGACCTCCCCCAGTCCCCCCAGTTTGCACTATATTTATAGGGGACAC
>NW_008691255.1:787-2559 GCF_000695815.1 Acanthisitta chloris | reverse complement strand
TAAATTCTATGATTCTATGATTTTTAGACTTGCTTTTATTAATGTCATCTTCCCTCTCTGCATTGTCAGCAACTTCTAGCCTATAGATTAAAAGCAAATGCTGATGAGTGGGTTCAGAATTGATTTCTACATGTTTGTATGAGAAAATTTTCCTTGAAACCATCTTAAGAGTCTCAGGGTGCCCTGTGTTCCAGTAAGTGCCTCTCCCACCTCATATTTGGGTTATCAAAATCTACCTCTAACTCACATCTCTTGGATGACTCATATGTTTGTTCAGTTAGCTCCAACCAGATCTCTGTAATACCCAAATGATTTTTAGAACAAAACTAAACCACAAGGCATGCATCGTGTCTGCAGCATGATTCACAGACTTACTCTGTAGAGAAGCAGCTCAAGGTCCAACCTGAAAGACAGGTGAGATGCTTCATCAGGTGGAGACATGGTGTTTGTGTTGAGACTTCGACAACCACAGTGGGTGAAGGGATAGAGTTCTTGTTCTCCTCTGCTCTGTTAAATCCTGTGGAGTTCATTTTGTCACCCAATAGATTACGAATGGATAGTAAGGATTATTTAATGACCACATCTCTTGAGAACAATAAGAAAGTCTATCACCTGTGCCCTGCATATCAAAATACTGACCCAGTATTTTACTCTGACACAATTGTTTCAGTCCGAAATGGTATTTCTCATGTGCCTAAGCCCTGGATATCATCACACTGCAGCTGACAAATGGGAGCAAGGCAGGTGAGAAAGCAAAGCTACCAGGTTTTCACTCATGTCTGAGGTTCTCCTTTAAAGAGGGATGTTTCACACTGATGGAGCAAAGGGCAGGCAACAGTGGGACAAGGGGTTCAAACAGGAATCCAGGAGACAGAAGAATTCAAGGGAACAAACATTCCTGAGCACACTGAGCCTGATGAGGCTTCTAAAGGTTGACACCACCAAGCTGGGGTAACTGACCTGCCCAGTAACCTTCTGCCCACAGTTCCTGCTCATGCAGCATCACCCCACTGCTTTGCAGAGTTGTCTTTCCAGTTGGTCAGCCTGGTTTGCTCCCAGCCCCTGCTATGGGAAATTAGCCAGTACCAGCTCAAACCCTGTTAGCAGCAGGAGTCTGGTGAAGCTCAGTGTTACTCAGAGAGCAGAGGAGCATAACAGGTCGGAGGAGCCTTGCAAAGGCCATCAGGATGGTTAGAGGGTAGAGCACACAATGGAGAGGAACAGGCTGAGAGGTTTGGGTTGTTCTGCCAGGGAGACCTGGGGCATCTAACTTCAGTCTTTCACTACCTAAAAGGGGGAATACAGTGAAGGCAGGGCCAACCTGCACCCAGAGGTGCCTCTGTGTAGAAGATAAGGCACTAGTCACAGGATGCTGCAAGGAGGATTCCAAATGGGCATGAGAAATTTTATCCCTGAGAGTGCAAAACACAGGAACAGGTTGCCCAGAGGATAACAAAGTCTCTCCCTCTGATTTTTTTTCCACTCATGACTGGACCAGAGCCTGGTCCCACAGATTGGATCACTGCAACAGAACAGACACTGTGGGGGAAATCCCTGGTTGAGTTTGCCTCTTTGAAAGAAAATTTGCCAAGGTTTCCATATTCCTCCCATGCTTCAGCCTTCACTTACCGTAACACAGCGTTGGGAAATGGGAACAACTTGTCAGGAACAACGTGGTCAGCAGGAGGTGATTCTGCACCTGGGCTTGGTGCTAGTGAGGCCACATCTTGAATCCTGTGCTCAGTTCTGGGCCCCTCAGCTCAGGAGGGACA
>NW_008691255.1:0-410 GCF_000695815.1 Acanthisitta chloris | reverse complement strand
GTAGGGTTGGGCTTGATGATCTTGGAGGTCTCTTCCAACGTGGTGGATTCTATGATTCTCTAATTGGCATCTAAGTTGCCATATATGATTGCCTAAGCCAGTGAAAGTCTCTCAATTACCCTCTCCGCTCTAGAGCTCCTCATCAATCTTGACACAAGGGAGGTGAAATGAGATACATCTATTTGTTTAGGGGCTTTCACTTGTTTTTCACTCTCCAATGAGATTTTGGCTTCATATATTTCTGAGTTGTCTGGAGGGAATCAATTTTAAAAGAGAAGGAACAAAACGGAGAAAGCTTTATTTCAAATGCTGGTGCCCATCAATATTGCACCTGACAGAAACACCCAGAACAAGAGGCATGCAAGGAGCTTTGCAATCCTCAGCCATACACAGTCCAGAGCAGGATACAG
>NW_008691254.1:0-5223 GCF_000695815.1 Acanthisitta chloris | reverse complement strand
TCACTGCCCCGCACTCACTGCCCCGCACTCACTGCCCCACACTCACTGCCCCACGCTCACCTGCCCCGCGCTCCCCTCCCGCTCCCTGCTGCCCCGACATCTCCGCAGACTTTTCAAACCAAACCGTGTCACGTCCGCACTGACTGCTGGCGCTGACCTGCCAGACCATCATAACATTTGCCATCAAAAACAGACAATAAGAGACCCTTTTTGGCCAGATTTGACTCCAACACGGCTCAGGAGCCATTAAAAACCCGAAGGTACTTCCTTCCCAGTCCAGCAGCTCGTAAGGAACACAATCCAGCTGGCTATGCTGCCTCTCTACAGAATTACTCTGAATTTTCTGCTTACTTTGAAACGCAAGAAGCTTAAAGTAACTACAGCCACTCCTGTGAATTCTTTAGCTATTCAGTAGGAAACGAAAGGCTTTACTGTAACTTTTTATCAAAGAGGCTTGCTCTAAGGTATTGATCGTAACGGATGTGACACCTTGCTGAACACTGGGCTGGGATTTGGAAAACACACCCACTGATACTTTGCTAGTGATTATGGTCTCGTGCTAACAGTGGGTATGGGCAGAGTGTTCCCATTTCAGGGACACTGCAGCAAAGATGCATCTGGAAAAACAGGAAACAACGTCAGGGGACAGGGTAAGGGATGGGCACAGAGGACACCTGGCACCGCACCCGCTCGGGCATGACACGGTGAAAGGTTCCAAAGAGATAAGAAATAAAAGGAACTTTAGCTTCTCTGTGTATCAGTAGATGTCTGAGCACAGCACAGATATCTCATTTCCTTGGCCGTGGTGAGACGTTGTCACCTTGGAAATCGCACACGTGACAAATCCTGCAGTGGGCAAGAGGCAAAAGGCCAGGGGAGGAAGAGAAGAGCACCAGAAATAGGCCATGGGGTCTGGGAAGTAGGAATTTAACGATACCTGCTGCTATTTCCTGCCTCTGCCAGTGAGTCACCCTGTGTGTGACCCGGGGTAAGTCATTCAACCAGTGCACGTCTCATTCTTGATCTAGAACAGGAAGGACATTCAACAGGAGACTGCATTACTCACCTCATTAGTCAACACAAACCAGAGGCCTGTGCAGCTCTTGTGCAATCACCCGAAGGGCAGTAACACAACACACAGGTCCAGCTCTCCTGGTGCCATGCTCCAATCCCCTGCCAACAGTTGTTGTAGGAGGAACACCTTCACAATATCTGAGACACAAAGAACTGAATGAATGAAAGTCAGCTTCAGAAAGCAATGGGGTCACATAAAGGCTGCAATTTTCACTGATCCTGTGCTTCTAGAAACATTGAATCTGGGTGCAGGCATCTCTCTGGGGTTTATCAGCCCACCCCACCCCAGCTGCTCTCCTGGCTTGCTCTAACCACAGACAGCACTTGTATAAATGCAAACTGAATGCAGGTTAGGAGCTGAGCTCCTGACTCAGTTATGTAGAAACCTTCCCTCCCTTCCTTCCTATCCCATCATTTCTGGGGCTATCTCCCTCCATGAAATGATGCTCCAGCATCCTCTGCACAGGCTGTTTCAGTGGTGTTTCTGTTCAGTCACCAGCCCCACATTTCCTCCCGCTCCTCTCAGGAGCTGCTTAGCCAGAGCAGCAGCATTTGCCCCCATGCCCTGCCTGCCTGAGCCACGGTTGAGAGCAGCAGGAGTCCAGAGAGAGACTGACCTGCCCCGTGTCATTCTTGACTGATTCTCCCTTTCAAACTGCCCACTGTGCTTGTGCCTGACTGCTCAGGCAGAACAGGGCTGAGCTGGCCTCATGCCAAGGCCAGAGCAACTGCTCTGGGTTTGTGTTCCTGGCCCTTACCCGACCCTCGAGGGCCTCAGCCTGTGTCACACAAATTCTTTCCCAACTGAAAGATGGAAAGAGACAATAAAAGTGGATATTGTCCTTCCTTGCAGCGTAGGACTGAGGATAAAGGAATTCACCCACAGCTACAGAAAACCCCATTTTTTTATTTACTGTATTGTCAAGTGGGTTGAGCTGTTCTGTGAGTCAGCAACTGCAAATAGGTCATATGCAAGTTGCAGCATCAGGCTCCAGGGCAGCCCTTGCCCCCTGGGACGCTGAACTACATAGGCACAGTTGGGAATAGTCCTCAGCACAGTTTCTTCAATCCAGACATCATCCAAGGCCAGGCGTTTTCCACTCTAAGACTGCTAAGTCTCTCCCCAGATGGCAGGAAGAAAAGCAAGGCAAATGGAAAGCAAATCCTAAAGTGGTATAGATGCTGCTTAAACAGGACACTGAAGTGTCTCTCTAAATTCAAGAGCATGCTTAAATGTGGTACTTGAAGTGTTGCAGTGCACACAGACGTCGCTGCTCTGGCCCAGCAGCCTCTGCAACGAGCTGCAGGAGGAGGCAGATACACTTACCAAATCTGGTCCTAGCTTTAAATTGCCAGTTGATTGCACTTCCTAAGAAACTTTGGCTTTACATAAATCTCTCCAATAAACTGAACACGCATAGTATTTTAGTGAGACTGGTGAAATTTGAACGACACTTGGTATAGTACAAATGTAAACTTCAGAAATTTAAATTACCCAGTTGGAGCAGAGGTTGAGTGTTGCCAACATCAGCCAAGCGTTAGCCGACACTGGTAATTGAGGTCCTAAGGTCATTTCTCCCAGTATGAGGGAGATGAAGATGAATAAACCTTGCAAGATTCTCCTAACACTTCCATTGCTACACCTCTCTCTCCAGGGCTACCAGCCCCACGTCTCTCAGGGATCCTAGACAGGTTTAGTGATCGGGCAAAGGTGCAGGAAACCAAAACTCACCTGTGGCTGAACCCGGCGATGCATTCCTGAAGGCCTGAGAGCTCCTGTCTTCTGTTAGCCTTGCAGACCTCCCAGACAGCTTTACATCTGCTCCTCTCAGCTCCTGAGCCACAGCTGGGGGCACAGCCATGCTGTGATTGATGGACAGACTCCCATCATCAGACAGAGGGAACATCTGACAACACACAGATAAGGGTGAGTTTCCTCTTCAATGTGAGGGAAAATCATTAGGCTCCTCCATGGATAGGTGCCTTTGTCGGATCCCCTGTCACAACTCAGACAGGGAGAAGGCAGCTCAGAGGAGACTGTGACCTTTCCATTTTGTTTAAAGGAAAAAGAAAGGAAAACCAGCAGGGGAGAACCCACCAGTGCCCCTTCCAGCAGTCTGCAGCACAGGGTCAGAGAGGCACCCACTTACCACTTGGAAGGGAAAGGCTTCATCACATCTCAGGCAGCAGGCAGAGATATCCTCTGTGCCTGTCACATCCAGCCACACAGCACAGTGACCCCTGACCCAGCCACACACAGCCTGATTCTGCTCTCTGTCCTTCCTCCCTGCTCTGCTCGATTCCTCCAAGTGTTTGTCTCCAGGGCAGGGAGAAAAATAGGCAGGAAAAGAACAGCAAGGAGCAGATTTGCAACTGCTTTATGAACTGACAAGATGACTCAGCAGTTGACCCCTCCTCACCAAGCTCTCCCCTTGCCAAAGGGCTATGGAACAGCAGGTCTGCCTGGTCAGCTCTGCCAGGAAAAAAAGCCAAGTCTGTGTGCAGATACATTCACCAAGGCACTGCTGTAACTCCTTTTGGAAGGTGAGACCTCACCAGCATCCCTCTCACCCCTGCTGATGTTGCTACTTACCTTTACAGCCAGCAACCTCACTCAGGAGAACTTCAACGGTGAGACCTCGCCAGCATCCCTCTCACCCCTGCTGATGTTGCTACTTACCTTTACAGCCAGCAGTCTCACTCAGGAGAACTTCAACAGTGCTTTGGCACCCAGTGTATCATGCAGGATCAGAGGGAAAACTGGCAGGACCGTGGTCATGATTCAGAGGAGCACCAGAGAGGGTTTACAGAAGGAAATCATGACCAGCAGCACAAAACATGTCCCACACGGCACAGCAGCAGCTGCTGTGAAGCACATCCCGAGGTGCAGGTTTAGGTAAGCCAGGAACTAACAGGAGATGCACATTGCTGCTGGCACCTTTGGCAAACACCCTTTTCTCCAGGCAGTTTTCCCAAGCCCTACTGAGGCGTTTCCACAGCAACATAACTTGCTGACTAACAAAAGTTCTCAGACACTTCCAGTCCTCCTCTAGATTTCCAAGAAAATTGCACCTATAAATATCCTGCTGTAAAAAAAGTGACAGTGAATACTCAAAGGACAAGTCTGCTTTGAACTGCAAGTGACCAAGGCCTGATCCACCTCCACTGAAAACGGATTCACTGTCAAGACAGATCTTCCCCCACGAGGGCTATATCTCAGAGAAAAAATGGGTTTATATCCTCTTATCAGACAAAATTCTTGTGAACACAATTGCAGACCAGGCCCGAGTCCCAGTTACAGCACTGCTCTTGTGAGGCTGCAATGACCTGCAGACACTGGCATGAGGTGGCAATTGTCCTTTGCCAGCAGGATGGACTTGGGGTATTGGTGGGGGTGAGGCAATGTCCACCATCTCTGCAACTGTGCAGCACAAAGCAAGGACACATACTCCAAGCTGCTAAACCAGGGCAGACCCTGGATTTAGTACTTATTTTGAGGAAAGACTGAGGAAGAAAAGCCTATTCTGAGCACTAGAGGGAAGACCTCAAGGTGACCCAGCCACAGCAATCAAATCTGAGCAGAGCAAGCAACAGGCACAGGTACCTGCAGACTGTCCAGTGGACATTTTCCCAAATACAACACTACAGATATCAGGCAGATTCTCAAGTAACATAGATAGAAATGGTCCTGAACCCGTGCCCATTTCCAAGGCACTTGGTTGCACCCACCACTGCGAGGGATCTGGCAAAAAGGCTGGAAGAGGAACACAAGTGTATAGCTGCAGAACACCTCTCCCAAACACCGTGAGCTGCAGGAGACACAAACACTCTGCTCCCAAAGCCCTTCCCTCACTGCCCGTGGGGCCTGAAATCTGCACCCTCCTGGGGCAGTCAGGAAGCCAAGCTGTGCTTCCCTGGGCACGGGAATGCCCAGGGGTCACAGCTGCTGTGCCAGGCCACACTGGGCCTGGAAAGAACACAGACAGCAGAACCAGCAATGAGTGAATGGACTGTGACAGCGCAGGGCTGTATCGTGACAGCCCCGTGACAGGGCAGGGTCACACTGTGACAGCTCCTCCGACACTGGAGGGCCATACTGTGACAGCCCCATGACAGCTCAGGGCCATATCGTGACAGCCCCGTGACAGC
>NW_008691253.1:2797-4461 GCF_000695815.1 Acanthisitta chloris | reverse complement strand
CCTTTAGGTTTGAAAATGTTGGTAGTTTTCTGCAGGATGAATCCTTTGGGGGTGATGTGCTCGGGTTGAGCTCCTACAAGCACCAGCACTGCTGACCTGCCAGCACAAGGGGCTGGAGCAGGGAATTTTCCTCCTGCTTTGATGGGCTGGGGATGGCCACAAGATCATGACTCCATGTGCTGATGTGGTGGAGAATAGTCCTGGAGGGATGGATCTGGACAGGGAGGCAGCACAGGGAAGGGGATGGAGCTGCTGCCATCAGTTGCTTTCCCCTCCCTCTCTCCCTGTTTTAACATCTGCTGTTTGAGAGAGATCAAACGCCAGGATTTCCTCTCCTTATCCAGCTGAGGACAGGCAGATCCTCATGATGGGAGGGACAGGACACAACCCACAGCTTGGAATGCTCAGAGATCCTTGCACACCTCTCCCTGCACCGATTCTCTCTTTAAACAGCATTTCCCAACCTACCAAACCTAAGGAGAAATGATTCTCCCTGTTCTGAAGTGTCACTTCTTTCTCAAAGGGACACACACCTCAGTTTCAAAGTGCCTAAACCACCAGCAAACAGAGACACACATTCCCCAGATGAGGATTTGGGTGGGTTAAATGCCTTTTCTGGCTTCTCTTTAACCAATTCTTGGTGTTCTAACCCAGATCAGACTCCGACCCCGACTCGGTTCCTGAAGAACTGTGAGGAAGTTGGACTCTTCAATGAGCTGGCCAGCTCCTTTGAGCATGAGTTCAAGAAAGCTGCTGAGGATGATGAGAAAAAGGCAAGAGGCCAAGGCCACAGTGCCCTAACACCACGCTGGGAGCACACAGAGTATTTTCTGGGGGGGCAAGAAGGGTTTGGGGGGTGTCTAACACTGCTCTGCTGAAAGGCACATGCTGTTGTATTGCTGAGATTGAATTTTCTGGCATGCATGGAGCTTTATTTTTGTAACTGGGGTGATTTGGATTGGTTATCCCACAATCCAAGGCCTGTGGAGAGAGGATTTCATGGTTTATTATTCCTTACTTCCAAAAAAAAAAAAAAAAGGGAAAAAAAAAAGTAGGGGAAGGACCTAAAATACCTCATACCTTGGGAAGGAGCAGGATGCTGTTCAGTCAAAACTGATTGAACTATGACCAGTGCAGGACCAGATAAACCCCCTAAAACTGCTTAGTCATGACCAGTTCAGGACCAGCTAAACCCCCTAAAACTGATTGGGCTATGACCAGTGCAGGAACAGCTAAAAACCCTCGAACTGATTGAACTGTAGCCAGTGCAGGACCAGCTAAACCCTCCCAAAACTGATTTAACTACGACCAGGGCAGGACCAGCTAAAAATCCTCAAACTGATTGAATTGTAGCCAATGCAGGACCAGCTAAACTCTCCCCAAATTGCCTTAGCCATGACCAATTCTGGACCAGCTAAAACCCCCCAAAATGACTTAGCCAGAGCTAGTGCAGGACCAGCTAAACCCCCCAAAAGTGATTGATCTATAGCCAGGGCAGGACCAGCTAAAATCCCCCAAAAGTGACTGAGCTGTGACCAGTGCAGCACCAGCTAAAACCCCCAAAGCTGATTGAGCTGTGACCAATTCTGGACCAGCTAAAACCTCCCAAATTCCCTTACCCATGGCCAGTGCAGGACCAGCAAAAACCCCTAACAAAGAGCTCC
>NW_008691253.1:0-2720 GCF_000695815.1 Acanthisitta chloris | reverse complement strand
ATGACCAATTCTGCACCAGCAAAAACCTCCCAAATTCCCTTAGCCGTGGCCAGTGCAGGACCAGCTAAAACCCCCAAAAGTGATTGAGCTGTGACCAGGGCAGGAGCAGCTAAACCCCCCAAATTGCCTTAGCCATGACCAGTGTAGGACCACATAAAAAAACCCAAAACTGACTGAACTGTAGCCAAGGCAGGACC
Source organism: Acanthisitta chloris (assembly GCF_000695815.1). Classification (NCBI taxonomy): domain Eukaryota; kingdom Metazoa; phylum Chordata; class Aves; order Passeriformes; family Acanthisittidae; genus Acanthisitta; species Acanthisitta chloris. The sequence continues at coordinate 2,523 of NW_008691253.1, read as the reverse complement.
AGCTAAAAACCCTCAAACTAATTGAACTGTAGCCAGTACAGGACCAGCTAAACTCTCCCCAAATTGCCTTAGCCATGACCAATTCTGGACCAGCTAAAACCCCCCAAAATGACTTAGCCAGAGCTAGTGCAGGACCAGCTAAACCCCCCAAAAGTGATTGATCTATAGCCAGGGCAGGACCAGCTAAAATCCCCCAAAAGTGATTGAGCTGTGACCAATTCTGGACCAGCTAAACCTCCCCCAAATTCCCTTAGCCATGGCCAGTGCAGGATCAAAACCCCCAAAACTGATTGAACTGTGACCAGTGCAGGACCAGCTAAAACCCCTAAAACTGATCAAGCTGTGACCAGTGCAGGACCACCTAAAACCCCCAAAGCTGATTGAGCTGTGACCAATTCTGGACCAGCTAAACCTCCCCCAAATTCCCTTAGCCATGGCCAGTGCAGGGACCAGCTAAAACCCCCCAAATTCCCTTAGCCATGGCCAGTGCAGGGACCAGCTAAAACCCCCCAAAAGTGATTGAGCTGTGACCAGGGCAGGAGCAGCTAAACCCCCCAAATTGCCTTAGCCATGACCAGTGTAGGACCACATAAAAAAACCCAAAACTGACTGAACTGTAGCCAAGGCAGGACCAGCTAAAAACCCTCAAACTAATTGAACTGTAGCCAGTACAGGACCAGCTAAACTCTCCCCAAATTGCCTTAGCCATGACCAATTCTGGACCAGCTAAAACCCCCCAAAATGACTTAGCCAGAGCTAGTGCAGGACCAGCTAAACCCCCCAAAAGTGATTGATCTATAGCCAGGGCAGGACCAGCTAAAATCCCCCAAAAGTGACTGAGCTGTGACCAGTGCAGGACCAGCTAAAACCCCCAAAGCTGATTGAGCTGTGACCAATTCTGGACCAGCTAAACCTCCCCCAAATTCCCTTAGCCATGGCCAGTGCAGGATCAAAACCCCCAAAACTGATTGAACTGTGACCAGTGCAGGACCAGCTAAAACCCCTAAAACTGATCAAGCTGTGACCAGTTCAGGACCAGCTAAAACCCCCAAAGCTGATTGAGCTGTGACCAATTCTGGACCAGCTAAAACCTCCCAAATTCCCTTAGCCATGGCCAGTGCAGGATCAAAACCCCCAAAACTGATTGAACTGTGACCAGTGCAGGACCAGCTAAAACCCCTAAAACTGATCAAGCTGTGACCAGTGCAGGACCACCTAAAACCCCCAAAGCTGATTGAGCTGTGACCAATTCTGGACCAGCTAAAACCTCCCAAATTCCCTTAGCCATGGCCAGTGCAGGACCAGCAAAACCCCCTAACAAAGAGCTCCCTGTACGAGCTGCATCGATCCAGACTCTGCAGCCTCCAGAGCAGGAGGGTCTGAAGGACAACGAGATCTCATCAGCAAGCAGCTAATTAAGGACATTTTCCCCTCCTTCCCCCCCTTTCCCTTCCCTTGCAGGATCCGAGGAGCAGCAGCAGATGCGTGCTGAGCTCTCAGCCTGGCACATCCATTTGCTAAATTGATGGATGTGGGTCCATACGCTCCCAGTCAGCGGCTCTGCTCGGAAATAAACTGCGGCAGCCGAGCCACGTAAATCTTCCCGAGATGGGGAACGGAGGAATTCAGAATTAAAACTGAAACCTGCCTTCCACCCTCTCCCCCCCAATAACAGCCTCTTTAAAGCGAAATTGATCTCTCTCATTGGTATGCTGAGGAGCTGAGGGGTTGAGAGCTCCGAGCTCCTCCTGCCCTTTGTTCTGGCTGTGCAGGGAGAAGGAGATGCTGATGAGGTTTTCCATGGAAATTCCGAGTAGAACAGGCTTGGCTCAAGGAGACCACCCACCTCTTGGGCTTTGTGGCCTCGGGGTGTTCCCCTGAGGGTTGTTTTCAGGTAGCTGCAGGTTTAAAAATCCTTTGAAAGGATGTGCTGGGTGAAGCTTGGGGTGTGTCAGGGGGAATTATCCTTCTTAAACCACTCCCTATCCTAGGGGAGATTCTTCCTGGTCACTTCCCAGACCTTGCTGTGGGTCTGAGGTGCTTCCAGCATCCAGTTGGGTTTGTCCTCCAGTTGCAAGGGTGGTCTCACATCAGCGAGTTAATTAAAACCACAGGCGCAACGGGAGCTTCCCTGGAGGCACTTTAAGTGGTTTGAAACTTTCCTGCATGTTAATCCCTGCTCCTTTGTGATTCCCAGAGCAACAGGGAATGGGAAAGACAGCAGGTAAATGGGTACTGCACTTACCACAAGCAAGTGAAGCCCTCGGTAAATTAGGGGAGAGCAGAGAGGATGGAGCTTCATCCCGAGTGGATGGGATGGAGCTGAATCCCGAGGGGATGGGATGGAGCTGCATCCCGAGTGGATGGGATGGAGCTGCATCCCGAGGGGATGGGATGGAGTGGCATCCCGAGGGGATGGGATGGAGCTGAATCCCGAGGGAATGGGATGGAGCTGAATCCCGAGGGGAAAGGGTGGAACTGCAACCCGAGGGGAAAGGGTGGAGCTGAATCCCGAGGGGATGG
>NW_008691252.1:61608-63387 GCF_000695815.1 Acanthisitta chloris | reverse complement strand
CGGGCGCTCAGCCCGGCCTGGTTCTCGGCAGGCCCCGGCGCTGCCCGCGGGGCCCAGCCCGGGGCAGGGAGGCAGATGAGCCCTAAGCATTAGGTAGCGTTCACCAGCTCCGGGTAAGGAGGCTGAGCTTTAAACGGAGAGGATGTTTTTTGTGTCCTAGGTCAGTTGTAGCCAAGGTGAATGTGGCTGAAATTGACCTTCTGTACCCAAAATTTTTTTTTTTGAGCTGTTTTCATCCCATAGTGAGTTTAATGGTGCTTTCCTGTGCACAGTCCAGCATCACCAGCTATTTAATTACAAAGAAATGTATTTTTAACTGTGTGCCTGTATTAGCTATAAAGCCCATGGATTGCTTTGGGAGCATCTAACATAACAGCACCCATGGCTTGAAGTTGAATGTTAGTTTAAAATTTTTTCATATAGGTCTCTTGAAATAGGATATTCCATGTAAGTAGCTTAATTTGTACCTTTTTCAGAGAATATAGCTGAAGATTAATTAAAGAAGGAGAAATTGACATTTTCTCGAAGTGCCTCCCTGCCTGGTTGTTTACTTAGAAACCTTTTCCTTATTTAAATGCATCTTGAGATGGTTGAAGGTTGAGCTGTTTATCTCAGTGCGAGGGACTGCAAAGGGAAAAGATGAGTTCCTTTGGACTTTATTTTCTTGTTGAAACACATGGACTCAGCATGTCTTACAAAATAATTGAGCAACTGAAACAGAGGTGCTATCTTGTATTGCAGAGCTAAGGAAGAACATTCTTGCTGTTGGTAGAGTGTGTTAATTGAAAGCATGTTGGCTACTAAGCTGTCCCGGCCTCTCCTGAGCTTCTCTGTGAAAGCCCTGAATTTCAAGGACCCAGGGAATGGCTTTAGGTAAGTAACTTGGTGGAAAAGAACAAAGAGTGAGGTCTTGAGTAATGTACGCATCAAAGACTCATTTGATTTCAGTGGGACAGTTTATTTACAGAGCCACAAGATTGTTGAAGTTGGAAGGGACCTTTGAAGGTCATGTGGTCCAACCTTCCCTGCTCAAGCAGGCCTTCCTGGAGCTGGTTGCCCAGAACTGTGTCCATATGGATTTTGAGTAACTCCCAAGGATGGATATTCCATAACCTGCCTGGGCAACCTGTGCTAGTGCTCAGTCACTGAGCTGAGCATCGAGGAGGAGTTGGCAACATGTTTTTTTCCTACACTGCAATCAAAAGAGTGTTGAATAGAGCATTAATTCAGTGTCCAGCAAGAATTTTTTTCTTGAGTATCAGCAAGTAGGCCTTGCTGCAGTGCAAGAAACTGTCCTACATTTCCATGACTTCATTAAAGAGGCAATGAATCACATGAAATGAAAAAGTTGAGAGGGAGAGTTTTAGTGGGAAATGGAGGTGGGCTGAGTAATGAAGCTGTTTTTTTCTGAACATGAACAGAAAATTGCCTGTAATTCTGATTACTAACTCTGGAAAAAAAAAATATTTTACACTGATGTATGATGGGAACCCAACTAGTCCAAATGCAGAGCAAGTTGAGTGCTTTCCCTGGCTTTGCTTTAGTGCAGGGTTCCCAAACAATGGAGAATGTACCACTAATTGTACACAAGCCATTTAAAAGAGTGTTGTGGCCTGTGAAACGAGGACTGCCACCTCCTGTGTTGTTGAACTGTTGTTGATAATGGTGTCCAGCACCATCACGGTCAAGGATGGCTCTGGTAACAGGGCGTGTAGATAGCTAAGCTGTTAGAAGATTTCCTATGCAAACAGACATAGGCCTTTTATCTCCTATTTGCTC
>NW_008691252.1:28379-61565 GCF_000695815.1 Acanthisitta chloris | reverse complement strand
ATGAATTAGGGTTTTATTGACTCCAGGAAAGAATTTACAGCATAGTTACAAGCATAGATTCAATTTAAGGACCATCTATGTATTCTAGAAGTTCCAGTTGTGGCCAGTTCAGTGATGCAGAATGGCAAAAATGGCTCCTCATACATTAGTGTACTCTGTGGGGGCTAACATCACTTTGTGGCTGGTTTTTTACCATCCTTTCCCGCTGATCAGCCGCCCGGATCTATTTTTGCTGATCAGCAGCCAGGATCTATTTTTTGCCCTTGCCTTCAGGTCGAGGTAGGAAGAATGTCAAGTAGTCACTCTATACAGGTTATTGTGAATGGAGTGCAGCAAATCAGTGCTCTGCACTGAAATAACAGGACCAGACATGACACTGAAAAATATCAAATTCATGCAGCTAAAAGAAATTTTATTAACATTTCTGGGCATTTTGAGACACACCAGGAAATTTATTGTTGAGGTAAAAGTTCCAGGTTTGCAGGTCAGTGATGTTCACACACACTTTGCCTGGGGAATGACCTTTGCAGCAATTAAATTGGCTGTAGCTATTTCAAGAGCTGATTTGGCTTGTGACACTGTAAGTTAGAAAAAGAGCTAAACTGTTGCTGGAAGGTGAGTGTACACCATTGCATGAATATAAACCAGCTCCTTTCCCATCTGGTTCAAAGCTTCTGCCTTCACAGATCCTTTTTCTAGCCTTGTTTCCCCAAGATGTGGCTCAGAGGCTGAGTGTGTGCAGGCTGCTGTGCAGTGTAGCACAGGTCACCCTAGGAGTGACTGTGGTTCTGAGCTGGAGATAATTGTGAATGATTATGCAAATTCACTTCAAAGACAAAAAAGCAGCCTGGAGGTTAAGCTCTGCTGAAGCATAGATGCTGTTAGAGGAGCCAGAGAGTAGATGAAGTACAGCAAGCCTAGAAGACTCTGGTATGCCAATGTCCAGGGAGGTAGCTGGCAAGGACAGAGCTTGGGGTCACCCTGGTCGGTTGTCTAGGCCCAGTTTTGATGAGTTATGCAAATTCACTTCAAAGACAAAAAAGCAGCCTGGAGGTTAAGCTCTGCTGAAGCATAGATGCTGTTAGAGGAGCCAGAGAGTAGATGAAGTACAGCAAGCCTAGAAGACTCTGGTATGCCAATGTCCAGGGAGGTAGCTGGCAAGGACAGAGCTTGGGGTCACCCTGGTCGGTTGTCTAGGCCCAGTTTTGATGAGGCAAGACCAAGGACAGAGCTTGGGGTCACCCTGGTCTATTGTCTAGGCCCAGTTTTGATGAATGATGGCAAGACCTAAGACAGGGTGATGCTATTGGTAGCAGAGCTGTTCTAGATAGAACCTCACTCCCTGGAAGGCATTGCTGCTTTGCTCTGGTCTGTCTTTGTGAACATGTTTTACTTTAGACATACTATTGGAGGAGCTTCAGAACTGTATAGCAGGTGTTACTCAAAGACAAGTCTCTCTTAGCTTAAACATTTGTAAGGAGGGAATATAAAATCTTAGAGTATCTAATGGGTACATACTGCAGAGAAAGAAGTGTCATCCAGGGTGACAGAAGGATGGAGCAGTGTGTAAAAGCTGTGAGAGAGATCCAGGCAAATTCATCCTCAGGCTGGGTATCGGATACAATGCCACAGCAGAATACTTTCATCAGACAAATGAATAACTTCCCATACCCCAACTCTGTGCAACTCTCAAGTGAGAGTGTTGTTGCTGTTGGAAGTGAAAACAATGTGCTGCCCATTTTGTGGGTGGAAGCAGCTCTGTGCCTCCAGACCAGGAGCTATTTTAGAATTCTTCGTAATACCCAGGCAGCTTCTACAGCTGGAAATAGCATCAAGGTCTTTGGAGAAGCAAGTGTTTCATACTGTAGGAAACACACAGGCTTAGACTCAGGAGAACTGTAGACTGGATTCTGTCTTCTCAAATGACAGTCTACATCATGTGTATAGTTAACACTACATTCTTTTCCATGTGCATGTTCCAGCAGCAGGGTAAGGACAAGATATTCCACACCTGATTATTCTGTTGTTTTGTTTTTTTTTTACCAGGCCTGTGCAAAGATTTTCCTTCCCTCTCTCGTCCCCCTGTGGCAGCCGCTCTTACACAAGTGAAGTTGATCAGGTGAGTGTGACTGTGGCTTCAAGGAACTAGTTCTGCTGAGCTGGGGTTCTAAAGTCCCTGAATCCTGGGGACCAAATTGGTCTTTCCGATTTGACAGAAAGGCTCCAAGCTGGACCTCTCCAACATACTCCACATTCTTTCCTAGCACAGAGCTTCCATTGACGTAGCACGGTACATGCTGCTAAGGATGGAAACAAACAATCACACTAGTGGGTTTTTTCTTTTTTTGGAACTCACTCAGCACATGAATCTTCCACCTTAGAGTGGAGGGAATTTGCGTGGCGAATTCTTAATAAAGCATTCTTTCTGGAGCATGGTTGTTTAAAGGAGGTGTAAATAAATCAGTGTGTCCTCACCACTTGATCTGGAGAGTGGCCCTCTTTTACAGCCCTCTACTTGAAGGTGCTGACTTGCCAGGAACAGTGCCAGGCAAAAGGAATGGGAGTGTTTTGCCCTCTTGCTTGTCTTGTGACATAGAACTCAGCACTGTAGCAGTGCTAGAGCATACACAGCTTGCTCCATAACTCCAGTACACAGTCTCAGAGGAACTCAGATATGATATTTGCATCACTGCTGGGGTTCCAGTGTGACCCTGATTAGTCCTTGTGTATGCTGGGGAAAGATAAATTTATGGTTTGTAAAAAGAGATGAGTTGGAATGAATTGCAGGTAACTGTTACCTAATCCCACCCACAGCAGCATCTTGCTGGTGTTTGATTGTTGGTGTTGGAATATCTGATACACCATGCAGTTTTTAGCATGTCACTTAACTGCTGCCTCTCTTGAGGTTAGCAGAGTTTGGAGAAGGAAGGAAGTATACTTCTATTTAAATTGTAAGCTGGAAAAATAAGAAGACAAAAAAAAACCCCAACCAAACAAAAAGATTGATGACCAACTGGTCTTAATTTCAAATACTAACTTCACTTGATTCTGGTTTGCTTTTGAAACCCAGCGCTAGAGGATTTATGTGCTAGAGAGAAATATGAGTGAGCAGTCAGTAAGATTAACCCGTACCCTTTCTTCAGTCAAACTGTCTTTTCCATGCCTTATGGGGCTGCATGGAACAGGAGAGTGGACTCCTGCCTTAAACATACAGGAGCAGTTACTGGTGAAGGGGAAATCTGCCTTGGGAACTGTTTGGTATACTTTCAGATTTTAAGATGGGTGTGAACTGCCAGAGAATGGTGGTTTGCTTGGTCTGTTTGCCCTGGGAGCCTCTTGCCAGAGGTGCCAAACTCCTCTTTGTATTGGGAGGACAGTGATCCTGCCTCACTGGAGTGAACTCGGTAGGAAACCTTTGTTTCTTGTCTTCAGGAGGCACTGGGTGGCAGTAGCTGGCAACGAGTATAGAGAACATTCCTGAAACAGACTGCTCCTGGCCAAGGACATGATTTGTTGTGTGCACTGCAAATCACTGATTTCAAATACTCAATTCCAGTGCATTTTGTTCTGTTTTGTTTTGCAGATTGGCAGCAGAGCTGTGCTTATAACAGGCTGTGACTCAGGATTTGGATTTGCCTTGGCCAAGCACCTGCATAGCAAAGGTTTCATTGTTTATGCTGGCTGCCTGCAAAAGGTAGGGGAAACAATACCTGTGTTCTTCACCTGTGGCATGTGCACAGACATGTGGCAAATCCAGTCTCCCTCACCACTCTGCACAGCTTTCTGCTCAGGAGAGGGAGGGTGGTTGGTAGCTGAAAGGGAAAGACGCAGGTGCTTGAATTTCATAGAGCATAACTGGGTCTAGATCAAAACCAGGACTGAACAGTATCTAGGTAGGTTCTTATTTAAGCCACAACACTGTGGTCTGTTCCATGTGTGATGAACTGAAACTCCAAATCTAATTTTATAGGCTTATCCATAAGCAAATTTTGGGGTCAGGTTGAGTCTGGACCTTTGGCCCCAATCTCAGGCCGTACATATTTACGCAGGTTTTACTGTGATTAATTGTGACGTACACCAAGCCACCAGTGATTCTATGGCATGTGGTATGAGCATATTTTTCTATATTCGTGGGTACAGCCATGCCTTGGTGTGTACTGAGGGTCTCCTGAAATCCTTGTGAAGGTGATAAGAGGCCCACTAGTGCAAATGAGAGCAGAATCAGGCCACAAACAGCTTAGCGATGTAGCCTGGAGTGCTCTTTGTGACAGTCAGAGATGCCTGATCATGGAGAAAAGGACAGAGCTTTAGCCTCTCTCTCCTTATGAAGCACTTCACATGCATGGCCATTTCCCAACAGAAACAGATTTACTCTTCAGGATGTTCTGGGGTGGGTCAGTTATTTTGATCTAATCTTTTAGCTTACTCATCACTATAAATGTATCTTGAATAGTGATATCATTTAAAGAGAATTTGCCAGGTGTTATTTCATGTTATCAGTACTCTTCCTATTATAAACTTTTCCATTATTACTAAGTTTTGCTTTAAATTATTAGTTTATTTCTGCTGCATTTTTTCTCAGAAATGTTTGTGTTGTTAGCTCGGTGCCATGTGGTGTGTGAGAGTTGGGTCGGGGATTTATTTGTTAACCTGGGCTCCCTCTGCAGGCGTCACAGCAGAACAAGACACTCGGTATAAACTGCTGCCTTTCAGAAGGGGTCAGGAGTGAGAGTGGATGATTACTTTTTTGATAGAATCATAGAATCAACCGGGTTGAAAAAGACCTCAAAGATCATCGAGTCCAACCCTACCGTGGTTATTAGACTATGGCACTAAGTGCCACATCCAGTCTCAGCTTGAAAACCTCCATGGATGGTGAATCCACCACCTCCCTGGACAGCACATTCTAATGTCTGATAACTCTCTCTGTAAAAAATCTCTTCCTAATAGCCAACCTAAACCTCCCCTCGTTGCTCTTCTCTGGACCTGCTCCAGCACCTCAATATCCCTCCTGACCTGAGTGGCACAAAACTGGACACAGTGCTCAAGCTGTGGCCTTACCAGTGCCAAGTCCATGGGCAGAATCACCTCCCTGGTCCTGCTGACCACGCTGTTCCTGATCTAGGCCAGGATGCCACTGGCCTTCTTGGCCACCTGAGCACACTGCTGGCTCATGTTCAGTTTCCTGTCTATCCAAACTCCCAGGTCCTTTTCTACCTGGCTGCTCTCCAGCCACTCTGTCCCCAGCCTGGAGCTGTTTCTACTCAGCTTTCATGACTGAGGATCAACACTAGAGAATATAAGAACATTGCAGACTTAAAGACCACCATGTGGAATAACAGCCTACTTCTATGTTGACAGGAGCCAAAAATGTCAGGGGTGCATAGTTACTTCTGGGTTTCACTTCCTCTGTCTGAGCTGCTAGAAAGACCCAATTTTCAGTGGGTATATCTAACTGTCACTTAAACCTCCCTTCCATTTTGCTGTCTTCAGTACTTGTTCTACTGAATGCATGTAGTGGAAAATCTTGGCCTCTGACAATTTTAGCATAAATTGACATGCAGCAGCATCCCTTTTAAGCTTGGTTCAATATTTACTTCCTCACAAAAAAAAATCAGCAGAAAGCTTTGCAGTATCACTGTGTAATTACATTAAATTGCTTCTTTAGCTGGACTCACATCCCATGTTCCAAAATCTATGTCCATGGCAAGACTGGTAACAGCAGCTGTCATCAGAAAAATGCTGTAAAATGGCAAAGCTTCTTAGTTAGCTGCTTGGCCTCTTGTTTGTGTTCAGGCCATATACTTTCTGTAGAATGAAAACAACTCCAGGAGACTGAGCTGATTTCTCATTGTTGCCACAAGTTTCACAGCAAAACCATAAGCAGAATTCTGATCCAAGTGTAATTATTGCTGATGCTGATTTTAGCACCAGAAAAAGCCTTTTATGGATTTAGACACTACGTGGAAGCAGAGGTAGAAATAAGCATCGTCCTAAGCTTGGTTATATTTGACCTAGCCCTGAGATAGAGGAAATGACTATGAAACTTCAGTGTTGCTTTCCTGGGTTTGTTTTTCACAGCACACCTGCACATCAGAAGCATACTACAGCTCGGGGAGCCATTGTGTCCTCAGGGCTTGCAGGGTTCTGCAGGTTATCTGCAATCTCATTGCAGATTTAAAATATTTGCAGTGCTGACTTTTCATCAGGAAAGGTTTCTTGGAGTGGCCAGATCCTGAGCACCTGACTGTAATATTACTGAAGGAAACATGAGCAAGTAGTTCAGAGTCATGTCTGAGGGGACCCCAAGGATGGATCTGTGCTAACAGTGTGCTATTTCACACACAATTACTTCCTAACATTTTCAGTGGCAAAGGTACTCGTGAGAGTTGTGTTGATGCTGCATTGCCAAAAGACAGTGGTAGACTGGATCCAGTGACCGCTCACGCTGCAGCTGTCTTGTTTTTTCCTCTTTGGTTAGTATGTGGAGAAGCCAGCTGACACAAGATGAAGAAGGTATTTTTCCATCAGTATCTGTTACCAGTGGGCATATGTGGTGTTTGTCTCGGCTGTCAGGAGTGTGGTGGAGCCCCTGTTTGCTTTGCTTTGTGTGCTCAGGCCTATTGCAGCTTGCAGGGGAATGAGAAGGCAGAGGTTCTCTGGGCAAGCAGGGCTCAGCAGGGTGTTACACACCACTTCAAGGACACACTGATAAAGATACAATCTGAAGTCCATAAGCCCCAGAGAGCGACCATGGAAAGAGAAAGATGAGGCAGAGGTGTTCTTTTTCAGTATGCAAGAACTGGGTTCTCTTGCCATGGGGTCAGTGTGCCCTGGGGCTGACAGCAGAGATGTACTGGTATCATGGTGTAGCATGAGAAGGTCCTTTCACTGCTGCATATGGGCCCAGGGCTTGTGGGACAGGCTGCATCCCGTGCCAGGAGACCATGGCACAGTCACTAGGTGCGTGACCTAAATACCTCTCGTCTGCCCTTTCTGATGAGCGAAGGGAATGGCCTTGTGGGCCTGGGTTAATGCCCAGAGCCCAACTCTTTGGCCAGGATCCCAGCCCCAGGAGTCCCTGTCCAAGCACGCCGCTGTGTGTAGGTGGGAGGGCAGGAGGGATGTTGGCTTGCTGAGCCAACCCTGTAAGGGAGGAGGAAGAAGATGCTATGGAGGTCCCAGCAGAGCTTGTGAGGCCTTGGAGGGTGGTGTGGCCCAGGGATTTTGTAGCACCTCACAGAACTGGAATCAGGGACGTTGGCCTCATATCCCTTCTTCCATTTAGCCATATCTGCCATTTTCCAGGGACTGCATGCTCGCACTTGCTGATTCCTTGTTGGCATTCCCACATGTGCCACTTGTATGTTTTCCGATGCTTTGCCATATAGACTGGCTTTGGCACCACAGTGCTTTGGAGTGAGCAGCAAACTTAGCACGAAACTCTCTTCTCAGTCACTCTAACACTGCCACTAAACTTGCATGGGACTTTCAACCACTCCTTTTTGTAGGCAGTATGTTTGCATAGGAAGAGAGGGCAGTAGGACAAAGACTAACTGATATTATTAACAGTCTGCAGTGGAATAAGGAAGGGTGGAGGAGAATACAGAGGGGATGTCACGTAGTTAAATTATGAACTGTCTGGAAGCACAGTGGATAAGCCCAGGAGTGAGAGGAGCCAGGAGGAGGATTTTTGGAAGACAGGTGGCACAGAGATGGGGATGTGTGGCTGCCCTCACGTGGTATCTAAAGTAGGTGTTTGAAGAGAACTTTTGCTTGGGGGCAGATGGACAGCCTGGGTTCAGACTGCAGATGAGCACCATCTCATTGACAGCTACTCACTGGCATCTCTGACAGGGAGTACCTGTGGCTGGAGGTGTTTCCAGCAATCTAATGTCATTCAGCACTTGGGAAACAGGCCTGCTTTGAAGAACTGGCCTGTTGCAGGCCAGAGGAAAAAAAAAAAGCTAGCTATCCAAAAACTCTTATCTGTCAGGAGTGAATAGCACTCTGATGCTTGCCTGCCAATGCTGACACAGCAAGTATGGCTTCCTGGGGGGCTGAACGGTGGGGGAAGAAGAGCTGAGCAGCTGTAAAATGATCCTGTGGAACATGCTCCATGTGTAGCCTGCTAATAGGGAGTAAAAGACTTCTAGTGAGGGATGATGTTGAGGGAGAAAAGGGAGTTTCTTACAGTAAAGACAGGGATGTTCCCAAAAACTTCCTTTCAGAGCTAGACCTCACCATCCTCTACAGAAGTACTCTGGAGTGGCCAGCACAGTTCATTAGCTTATAACCATTCAGGGACAGTGCCAAAGTCAATATCCCATGTCTGTGTCCTGGAAGCACCACAGCCAGACTTCACCACTGTGCAGGGATGAGCTCTGGGCATGGCAGCCTTGTTGCCAGCAGTGTCTGACCCATACGAAAGTATCTCAGGGGCTGGCAGCAGTTAATTCACTAGGCTGTGAGGGAATATGTGTATGCTGGGGGAAACTTGTTCTGAGATGAGGAAGAAAGGGACTGGAGATGGGAAATGGGACAGAGAAAAAGCTCATGTGGGTAGACAGAGACGAGAGCAAGAAGCTGGAAAAGATGCTGGTGGGAATTGCTAGCAGGCAGGCTGGCTAGGCACTCAGTTGGACTCTGTAGGAGCACTAGGGGCAGTAGTTAGGTTTGAGGGCAGATAGCTGAAGGGAGGAGCAGTGGGGAGCTGACAGAAGCACATGCAGTGTACGTGTGCAGCCACTCACTGCCTACTTTATAACATGCCCCTGCCAAAGGAGTTGCTGTGCCCCATGTCAAGCCAAGGTGAGGACAGCACCACATTCCCACTGCTGTGGCATTGGGGCATAGCTTGACCTCAGGAGTTTGTGCTGGACAGGGGGAGCTTGTTGGGTGCCTTGTTGGGGCAGATCCAGCTCTGTCTGCTTTCCTGGCGATCAAAGCAGTTTGTACCAGCTGAGTTGGTGCAGGGCTCATGGTCAGATGGAGATGTGTGAGGAATGGTGTTCTGCAGGAGCAGCCTAGTCTGCTCCCCTTCCTCTTAGAGCTGCAGGACTGTCCTGATTGTTCTGTGACTGCCCTGTGCACTCCTTTGCTTGATTCGATGGTTGCTATGCATTTGAGATTCTGCACGGGCTCTTTGGCCAGATTCAAACCAGCACTTTCTTCCCCTCTAGGACAAGGGAGAGGGTGGCTCCAAGGAGCTGGATGACATGAAGAGTGATCGAATGAGAACCGTTCAGCTCAACGTCTGTGACAGCAAAGAAGTGGACCGAGCAGTGGAGCACGTGAACAGCAGCCTGGAGGACCCAGAGAAAGGTGGGTGCCTGCAGTGAGCTCTGGGGTCATGGAGCTGGCAGGACCTCCCTTGGTTGGGCTCTGAGAGCATTGTCAGGACATATTTCAAAAGTGGAGCACAGGATTGAAGGGCACAAATCTTTGAGGAGCAGCAGTGCAGAGCAAATGATCTGTTTGAGTATTGTGCCATATCAGAAAGCAGCTTCCCCACTTCAGACAGCATCCACAAAGGGAACTGCTTTGTTCTCCACTAGCTCCTGTATGGACATTAGAAGAAACCAGAGTGGTGTTCAAGGCTCTGGGATTAGTGCTTTGTTCCTGTGAACTGAAGTTTATTGTGAGTCCCTTTATGTCCTGAAACCTGCCCAGTGCTCAAAGACTGGGGATTAACAATGGAAATGTCTCCCCCATACTTTCAAAAGGCAAAGGAAATGGAGGTTTTCCAAAGGATTTTCCACGAAGCCTGCTGAGTGTCATTAATGCTATTGCAGATACTGTCATTTATTGCAGCTTTCACAGTTCAGGGGGTATCTCTAACTGACTCTCTTAGCCAGCCTACTTCATTCTGCTGAGGTGATGACAGCAAAATCTACTCTGGTACTGTGAAAATCCCTGTTGCTCAGACATTTCTGAAACCTTCCCACCCTTTGGTGAAGAAGAATTTTGCCCTAAAGAACATCCACATTCAGCACAAGGCTGTTTAAAAGTAAAACAGTAATGTTTTATTTTGGATTTTGCATAAACCTGTGTCTTTTTTTTCTTTATATTTAATTTTTATATATGGATCTTCTATATAAATTAAGTTTTCCAGCCCTGTATGCTCAAGCATGGGCCAGGATGAAGTTTGTTTCCCATACAATTAGAATATTACATGAAGTGAGTTCATTTTGTTCCAAATTCCTTTTTGGTCTTTCTTTTCATTGCCAAGTAAGTAGGTAGCTTCAGTTTTTGCCATCTTGGTTGCAGCAGAATGAAAGGGAGAGGCCATGACATACATGCCCACCCATGCCTATATCCTCCTTCCCAGCACTCCAGACATTCTGGTTCTTATGGTGACAGAAGGAATTTTACTTTGAAAGAATTGCTCTTCTGTTTCTTACAAGGTCATTCCTATTCTTATTATTTGCATTTAGAGATTATATTTTGTTTCTTTTAAGAAATCACGATGGATAAAAAGAGAGTGGCAAGGAAAACTGCTTAGGCAGGGCTGAAGTTCTGTGTTTGCTGGCTCAGAACTTCCCAGGAAGCTTTATTCACAGCACTTTGTAGCTGCAGTGTTGGGTGGTACAGGCAGATCCCAATTGTGGTTGTATTTGCTCAGGAGACTGAAGTTTGCTCTGGACTCTCTCCTATCTGGCTTCCATCATTACAAGTCATGATGAAAAGCTCTGCTGTGTGGTTCAATTATGTGTTAGCAAGGCTTTTACCAAGCTGCTCTCACTAGTCTCAGGGAAGTGCTTGATTTTGTCTTGTAGGGCTCTGGGGGCTGGTTAACAATGCTGGGATCTCCACGTTCGGGGAAGTCGAGTTCACTAGCATGGACACCTACATGGAGGTGGCTGAGGTGAACCTGTGGGGGACTGTGCGAACCACCAAAGCTTTCCTGCCGCTCATCCGGAGGTCAAAGGGTGAGTAATCTCCTCCTGACTGGCTCTCCCTGTGGCAGGTCCCTCGTCCTGCCACGTGCTGTGTTAGAGGCCAGAAGGTCACTTGGGAGCCTGTAGTGTAGGAGAGGTGAGGTTTGTGTACAAAGGCACGCAGAGCTGGAGCTTGCATGGGTCTCAGCATAAAGGGGCAAAAGCTTTTCTGTACTGTGGCCAGCCACCCGACTAAATGAGAATATTTTTTGCTCTTGAGGCATCCACAGGCACTAACAATGTTGTCCTGTGCTGCACATGTGGCCCAAGCACCGTGGAAGGGTATCCACATCTGTGCTCAAAGTTTCTCTTTCTAACACAACTTAGCAATGAGCAGTGATAGAAAGTGCAGAGAACTGCAACCTCTGCTCAGACTGCAGCATCCACAGCCTCCTACCAGCATTCCCCCCAGCCAAATTGGATAGCTTCTGGAGAGGAGAAAGGTCCCAGCTCTGTCTGGAGCCATGATCCAGCTGTCACACAGAAAAGGGTGCAGTGGACTTAGACTGCTCTGCCTGTTTGTGGTGCAGGAGCAATCCTTTCCCTTCTAAGAAGCAGATGTGATGAGCCACCATTGGGCTTCTGGATTTTGTGCCTTTGATTTGCAAGTTAACAAGCTCAGTTTTGGTGCCAGAGGCTTTCCTGGCTCCTGTTTCCTCCTGTCTGGGCTCAGTCCAAAGTGATGCTGAGCAATCCTGTTTCCCATCATGCATGCTCTCTCCAGCCTCTTCTGTGATCCCCATAGCACTGAGCATTGTGTGTCACCATGTGCCTGTTAGCTCAGCTATAATGAGCCAAGGAGCAGAAGCAATGAGCTTGTTTTCCTGCCTGAAGGCCATCGCATAGGACAGCAGGGCTCAGGTAGAGCCCTGGGCAGGTCTGCCAGGAGCCCTCAGGCCTGTGCAGTGGGCGGGTGGATGCGTGTTCAGGAATCTGCTGGGTGGTGTGTGCCAGGTATCGGCTCTGGATCAGGTCCCATCAGCTGTGCTCTGCCTGGCCTCTGCCTAGGTCGTGTGGTGAACATCAGTAGCATGATGGGTCGGATGGGCAGCCCTGCCCGGTCACCCTACTGCATCACCAAGTTTGGCGTGGAAGCCTTCTCCGACTGCCTGCGGTACGAGATGCAGCCCCAGGGAGTGATGGTCAGCATTGTGGAGCCAGGAAACTTCATCGCTGGCACCAACCTCTACAGCCCCGAGCGCATCAAAGCCATCGCCGACAAAATGTGGGACGAGCTGCCGGAGATCGTGCGCAAGGACTATGGCAGGAAGTACTTCGACGAGCAGGTCAGCAAGATGGAGACGTACTGCAACAGCGGCTCGAAGGACACCTCGCCCGTCATCGAGAGCGTGGCCCACGCGCTCACCGCCACCGCCCCCTACACCCGCTACCACCCCATGGATTACTACTGGTGGCTGCGCATGCAGATCATGACGCACATGCCCGCGGCCATCGCAGATCGGCTCTACGTCTACTGAGGCCTCACACTTAGGCTGCCCAGGTGGGAAACTTGTTTTAAAGAGAGCTTTGTACACACTTCCCATTAGTCCTTTTGAAAATTTTCTAACCTCATTTCAGAGTACTGTATTTTAGCTCTAAAGGGTTCATTTAAATATCTGACATAACCTAAAGGGCAGTAATTTGCAAGGGATGCATCATAGGCAGGAATATGTTATGTTTGTGCAGGGACATTGATTCTTTGCTATTTATTTCATGTAATCCTTTCTTTTTTTTTTCAACCTCAAATATGAAGTTTTAATCATTATTTAAACTGTAATTGCTCTGAAGTGTTTTCAGAATAATTTCAGCTGATGGCCGAACACAATCTTCACAATTCCTGCCTAAGATGCAGCCTTCACACCATAAAACAGAGTCCCTCCATGCTGTAATGGCAAACCACCGCTTCCTCAGGACAAAGAATGTCCAACTGGCTTTTCCAGGCCTGGTCACAGTAGCCCAAGGCAGAGCAGAGACTTCTTTAATTTGGGTATCAGAACTCAAAATGCTCAAGGTGCTGAAACTGAGCAACTGACCCTGTCCCTTTCTCTCTTAGAGCTATACTGATGAAGCATTAGAGAAAAGGAACCAGTCTGCTTTTCTTGCATGCTTTCTTGCAAAGGAGTTCAGTGATCCAGGGATTCAGCCCTGCAGACCTTTCCCACAGGAGTTTCTTACCCATATGAGCATTCCCATGAGTGTGAGCAGCTTTACGCACAGGACTGCAGGTGTCAGGATTGACCTGTAGTAACATTTCTCCTCAACTGTAACTGAACATCAACTCCAGACTTAGTTTGGAAAAAAGTTTGACTCAAGCTCCTGTAATTTGTGAGTATCACTGCGGAGCAGAGGGAAGCAGAGAGGGTTATAGTCACATCAGTGAATGCCCTTTAGCAGGGACCTCAGACTTACACCCAAGTATTTGTACAGCACCTTGCACAGAAGGGGCTTAACCTGACCAGGGCCTCTAGGCATTACTGCAGTGCAGGTGATGATAACAGCTATAACTTCCATTGAAGGAGTCACTGAGCTGAAATACATCCAACATGTCATAAATCTATCAGAACGTCCATAACAATAAAGTGATCTTTAGGAGTAGTTTCATTTCCATGATGGTTGTTTACATGTCTGAGAAACATTGTTTTGTACTTTTAGAAAGAAAAGAAAAAAATCATAAAAGAGCCTTTCATGGGGAGTGCAGAAAGAGGAAATTTTTTTAAGCTCAAAAGGCAAAAATAAAAAGTCACTAAAATAACCATTGTTTGTGAAGTTAAAAGATCTCACGTGCTCTAGTAACATACCGTGACATGATCAAACTCCTTTGGCTTAATAAATGTATACATGAATGGTAACAACATTCAGAGGCTCCTTCTCTTTGTTTTTTAAATATCTAGGGTGAAAGCTCATATTCTGTAATGGTAGGTTCATGCTTGTTACACACACACATGACATTCAGAGACTCATTTGCAGTCTTGGATGTTCCATGTCCCTGCTGGATAGTGCAAGAGTCCTACAGGAGTGTCAGATGTATCCTGCTTCTCGTGACAGATATGCCTAACCTCTGGACTCTGCATATTCACAGCTCTTAAACCTGCATTTGTAGCAGACTCTTGCAGATTACAAAGGATTATTATGGATTATTCCGAAGGGATCAGGAAGGGAAACTGAGCTCTGAAGAGGGGAGGGTTGTGGCAGTGATTCAGCAGAGCAGGCACGACAGCTCACTGACAGATCCCAAATCAAACCCTGGGAGAGACTTGCTGGTTTCCAACATTCTTGGTTTTCTCCTGAGTCCCAGCAGTGGTAGCTGCATCTTGTGGTACAGGGCGTATTGCCTTGTTTTCCAATACGTGACTTTTCTCCAGGACAAAACCTAAGAGTATGAGCCACAAGAGACCCAGCAGGCACAAGGAATGACTTGCAAGGCAGAGAAAAACACCTGGATAGCAATGTCTGCTGCAGATGACACAGCAGAGAGAGAAAAGTCTTTACAAGGAAAGTTCTTGTAGTCTAAAAATGTAGCCCCAAGATGCTAAGTAACACAAAAAATCCTGTAGTTCCACCTGGGATACTAGCTCCCAGTTTTACTGCTGGGTTTTAGTGCGGACATCAATGAAGTCAGACATGGAGAAAATCAGGTGCATGGCCAAGTTATCTCAGTTTAGCTCAGAGACCCCTGAGAACAAACACAGGCAGGCGTTGAACCATGCTGTGTTCATTCCCAGTTGGAAAGATAAAGCTGAGCAGGGATAACTGTGCTCATGTCTCTATGGCATCTCTTCTGGAGGCTGCTGAGCTCTCGCATGAGGTGCCCCAGGGAGCTGTGACAGTGCTGCTGCCTGGCAGGGAGGCACAGGGCACAAAGGGGAGGCGATGGCTCGGGCACTCCTGTGCATGAACAGCTGCTCCAATGCTTCCGTGTGAGTTGTCCTGACACCGGGAGAGTTTGGTGGTGGATTTGTGGTCAGGAGGGCAGAAAGCTGGTTAGCTTTTGTGCTGGGATCTTGGCAATCCCACGATTTCAGGGTTTGCCCTGAGAAGCGCATTAAAAGCTAATCCCCTCTGGTTTTGCATGACTGTCCTTTCGACTCGGTGCACTCTAGGTCTTGCCTGCGTGGTGTCACTGTGGCTCCTGGAATAGCTTCAGCCCAAGTTTATTTGAAGACTGAAAAGTACAAAGGCATAGCAAGAGGACTTGGCTGGGCACCTGCTCCTCTGCACCCCAGAGCTGCCTCAGTGGGAGAGCTTCTGCTCCCTCAGGAGGATCTGGGGAGCCTGGAGGAGTCAGTTGCATGAATGCACACCCCTGGGCTCCAGTCTGATCCCAGCTGGCTGGAGGAAGGGCTCTCTCCCCCCAAATCTCTTGCCAAGCAAAGACCCTTGGTGATGATGCAACAGATCCCACTATGCAGCATCCCTTGGGCAACCTGGAGTTATAAATAACTTTCCCTTGGGTGGTAGGAGGTAGCAGAGATGGGGTAATTTTAACTACAGCTGTTACATCTTGTTCTGAGTCTCAATGTGGAAATCATGAAGTCCTACCCACTTCAGAACTTTTTGCTGCTAATGATGAGGATGGTGAGTGCTGCATTTGAGACCAGCATTTAGGGACCCCATACTGCCACATTATCTGGGTGAGGCACAGGGATTTCCCAGCTGAACAGAAGAACATTTCACAGCCAGGAATTCACACACCTTCAGGAGGGGTAATCCCAAGCCCACGCCCCAGCTCCCATATCCTGGCAGAGGTCTGGCCCAGGCTCCCTCTCAGGTCTCAGCTCTGTGAGTCTGGCTGAGACTCACAGCCCTGGGCTGGCAGTTTGGAAACAGGACTGCTCTGGAAGCAGAAAAGAGGAAAGGACTACTCCTGTTCAGGGAGTGTTAAACAGCTGAGCACAGGGTGTCTTCCCTGGCTGAATTAAATATAACAATTAAATAGATCCTCAATTAAACATAAGAGTGGCTCAGTTGCCAAGCTACAAAGTCAAATCCCTGTCTGTTCTGAGACTGGATTGAAGCCAGGGGGCCTTGCTGCAAAGCCTATGTGCAGCTGCTGGCATGCAGGGACTGTGGCTCTGAAAAGAAAGTATCTTCCCAGAAAACAAGAAGGGAATCATAAGCGTAACTCACAGAAGTTCTGATAGCACCTCCCTGGGGAGATACTGCTCGGGAGCACTGCACTGGTTTCTCTTCCCTCTTTCCAAACAGCAGTGTAGGTCTTGCCATGCAGCCTTGGGGTGCTGCAGACTTAAACTGGTACTTCCCCATGCAAGATGAAGTGCTGGCCTGGTACCACCAAAGCAGCAAGCAGTGAGTTCCTCCTCACTGTGCATGAGTGCAAGAAGCAGGAGATGGATGCCAGGGCCAGGAGCAGCCTGGGCACCTGTCACACAGGTGGCAGGTAGCGTTGGCAGTGCCACCCCCTGCTTGTCACCACCTGTCACCTGAGCATCACGACCCTCACTGGGTGGTGGGTGAAAGGGATGCTGTGAATGTGCCCTCATTTTGGCAGCCAGAGGGGGTGGCACATGCTGTACTCTGTCAGCCAGACAGACTGCCTGGAGCAGGCTCAGCATCACCTCTGCCAGCAGTGAGGGTGGCAATGGCAAACACAGGAGTGACAGCTTGACCTCTGTTTCTGATGACTTTGACCCCCCACCATGCAGAGAGGGACACACAGTAGCACAGACACCATCCTGCAGCTCCCCTGTAATCAGTGAGGGGCATAGCTCCTCCTCCACCATCTTCTGCCTTCCAAATGGTCCCAGGACTTCAGGACTGCCTGGAAAACCACAAATCAGGCTGCTCTGCTTCCACAGCCAGCAGACAGCTCGCTGTGGTGTATGGGGAGTGTAGGGGTGAGGAGTCTGGCTAGGATGTAGGTTGCTATCTTAAAATAGTTTTTGCTAGCACAGTGTTTTGTTTGTGGTTATTCAAAGATGCCTTTTTGTCAGCATCTGTTCCTGATCACAGATGAGTCTCTCTGTCTTTCTGGGTCTCCACCACCGTAACGAACTTAGAAGAGGGGCTGGGCATGGCTGCAGCCTTCTCCAAGTCATCTTCTCCCCTCCCTTCACCTGCACAAAGTTGTGCAATTGTTTGTGTGATGTGGGTCATCTTTAGCAGAAAAGCTTGGGAGACCTGTCCTCACCTCCCACATGAGACCTGGGGAAACAGAGCTCTCCCAAAGAGGGGGTGCTCTGGTTTCACAGCCATGCAGCAAGCAGGTCATCCTGCCTGCAAACCAGTTGGGATCTGTGGTGCTGAGGAGCTGTGCCCTCACTGCACAACCTCACTGCAGCCAGCCCAGACAGGAGAGCCCTCAGCAGGGACTTCAGCCCATCCTCCCTTTGCATTTCTGACAAGCTTCAATGTTCTGATCCCTGGGGTATTTGCTCCCCTCACTGCTTACCTCCCCATCAACATATGGGGCCGGGCACTGAGGAGAGGTCTTGCCTTTCCCAATTGTCTAGTCCCATGAGTTTAGTCTTCTGTGTCCAATCAGGATGTAGAAGACTAAAATCCCCCACCTGGTCTTGTGCAGGTATTTATCCTTGAGCACAACATTAGTCTATTTTCCATCCAGAATTGCAAATTGGGAAGTAACAGGAGCCTGCTCTCCTCCTCCCCAAATACCCACACACAAAACAGCTCGTTGCTGGAGCTGGGGGTGAAAGTATAAATGTTCCCACCCTCATTTCTCCCTCTGGGTGAATGTCAGAGCAGTAGCATAAAAATGCAGTAATATCTGGAGCAATCACTGTGGTGGTATTTCTGACTTTGCCTGGAGCAGGATGGACCATAAATCTTGTGAGATAATGTGTTGCCACATAGACTTCCAGCCAGTTTTTCAGGCCTTAGGAGTCTGAATGTTGCTGGCTCATGCAAGCCAGCCCATCCAGGGCTGGGCACTGCTAGCACAGAAAGCAGCAAGTTTCTGTGGTATCCATGAACACAGGGTGAGTATTCCCTGCTTCTCCTGTCATGAGATTGTGGAGGTATTGTGGGAAACCTTACCAGGATCCAATCCACCACACAGTGAAACTGGGGCATTTGTTATCATGAGACTGAAAGTATAACTGGTCTGAAGGAGAGACCAGAAAAATTAGATTAGTTCAGCAGAAGCTTTGGGTTATTCCTGGTGTGTCACCTGTGAATCTGCAATGAGTTTAAAACCACAGAAAGATCTTACTCCCTGATGGATCATCAGGACCTGTCCATGGCCCAGGATTCCATTTCATCCCCTCCTGCTGCTGTACATCCTGCCTGAGGTGAGGATGGAGGATGGTGGTCTTCAGCCCCACTGGGCTGGATCCATCCCTACAACCCCTGCCTGTGCCCCTCTCTCCAGTGGATCAGTGGGTGATCCTGCTCAGGGCAAGCACAGCACTCAGGGCTAAAGGATGATCTGCTCCAGTGGGGATGCTCCTGGGAGCACTGACACTGCTCACACTCAACCTGCTGTGCTTGGGAATGGTCCTGGTGGCACCAGATCACCACCTCCCTCCTCGTCCTGCCTCTACTTCTTGACCCTGCTGCTGCTTCTCCCTGCAGAGAGGTCCCCACTGTCCCCTGCAGCTGCTGTGTGTGCCTCTGGCTGGGTGCTGGCATGCAGCAGAGGGTGCTGGATCAGCAGGAGCAGAGGGAGCTGCTTTCCTCCAGCTCACCAGCACTTTCCCTGAAGCTCCTCTGGATGCCACCCTGCTCCTTGCCTCTTCCAGCCTGCTCTGTGGGGATTAGCTATGCTTGGCAGAGACCTTTGCAGATGGGAATTACCTTCCACCCCACAGAGACAGGGATTTGTAATCCATTTGCTGATGTCGTGGGCCAGCTCTGCCTCTCTGGGTTGTTACTTAGGAGTTTTCTGTAGCACTGAATCCCTCAGCAAGCAGCTCACCTGCTGTGGAGCAGCACTTCTCACCAGCAACACCACTGGCCTGTCTGGAAAGCTGAGCTCTGTGCAGGAGAGAGGGAGCCAAACCCAGCACAACCCAGCCCAGCTCTGCCTGGACTGCTGCTGCCCCAGGAAGCATCCCCAGGCATGCAACCCTTCCTCCTCCTCCTCATGGTCCTTCCAGTCCTTCTGAACCTTTCCCTTGTTTCTCAGCTCTTGGGAGATCCCTCGGGCTAATTCTCGGCCAGATCAATGCACTTCCAGCTGTGCTCCAGCACTATTCAGCAGAGGTTTGGTGGGGTGAATTTCCTGAGGGTCAGCAAGTGGCTCCTGGGCTCGCAAGAGGATGTTTTTCCCCCTGTTGTTCCTTAAAGCAAGTTCCCCTTGCAGACTCAGCTGGCCTGAGATCACAGTGCTGATGGGCAGCATGGGTGTGTGTGCTGTGGGCAGCATGGCACAGGGATGCTGTGGGGTCAGACAGGCACACAGGTTTTTTGGGGCAGCCTGCCACAGCATGGATGTGGGTGTGTGTCCTGCCATGGGGTGGCAGGTGGGAGGACAGGCTGTCCCCAGGATGGCTCTGAATTGAAACCCCCAGAATCCTTCAGCCTCCTGCCGTTGGTGCTGTGACCCAGCTGGGGGTCCTGAGTACTGGGTGGAGGTGAGCAATCATCCCTAGGGCCTGAAAAGGTCCCTTTCAGCCCTGGCAGATGAGAACAAGGGGTGACACATCCACCAGAGGCGATTCAGCGCTGGCACAAAGCACAGACAGAGCCGAGCCACGCACCAGTGCCACTGGCCATGCACAGGCTGGTACTGCAGCACCAGGCTGAGCCTCGGCCACCACCCTGAAAGGCTCTTTGTGGCCGTGGCTGCTGAGGCTGGACCCTGTGCCACACGTCTCTGCTCCCAGCTCGTGGCAGGATCCTGCTCACAGATGCATCTGTCACTTTCTGACACACCGCAGTAGTGCTCTGGTTTGTACCATAACTGAAACCCATGCCAAAATCCTTCAGACATTCCTCAAAGTAGAGCATGAAGCAGCAGCAACATGAATTTTTTTGGGGTTTCCTCTAGATGTGGCCACTCTTGAGCCATACTGAACAGGAGAGCTCGTGTGCCTGTGTCTGGGGTGTGATGCCCTCTCAGGATGTGCATCTCATCTGAATGCCACACGTCCCACATCACACTGAGGGTCTCCTGCTCCATTCCCAGCACAGACCTGTGCTGGGGCTCCTCACAGTGCCCTGAGGCCTGGATCCAGGAGCTAACCTGGGCCTGGGTGCCCACTCACACACAGCTCTGCCCAACAGCACTGTGGTTTGTTTTGCTGCTCTGTCCCTCCATGGGCTGTTTGGTTTGCTGCTAATGCTGTTATTTGTGAGCAAACAGGGCTGTAGGTGGCCCTAGGCTGGGCTCCCTGGTGTGGCCTGGCATGTGCAGGGGGTTGCACTGGGGAGGCAGAAGTGGGCAGATGTCCTGGTGTCTGCAAAAAACATTTCCCATTCCAAGGAAATGCTTGGGCCCTGGAGGAATGCATCTTCTGACTGCTGTTTCCCCACTTGTGTAATTCTTTACAAAAAACATCCAGGCACACTGACTCCATCCCAGAAATGGAAAAAATGTGCCTGAATTCCCAGCCCAACTGATAGCCAGGAGGCAGGACACATGATACAGCCTGGAGTCTCCAGAGGATGTCCACCAGGCCAAGTTCCTGTCCTGGAAAGCATTGCTCCAACTCTGCCTCCCTCCCAGGCATCCATCTCTCAGCCAGTGAAGATGGGACTGCCAGGATCGCTGAGATCTTTGAAATGTGCTTTTTGACAGGATTCATCCTGGTTTGGTGCCACAGAGAGAAAGGAAATCCACACGGAATTGCACAGGGCCCTGTGGATCTCTGTTAGACTGCTGGGAGGATGAAAGTAGATGAGCTTTTTTTTAGGGCTTGGCTGAAACCCTCTTTAGGCTCCACTCTCATCAGTGCTTTGAGCTGAGCTGGCAGCTTTGATGCCGCATGTGGCCGGAGAGCTCACGGGACCTCCTGTAGCACTGTGGTGGTGAGCAGCAGGCAGATGGAATTTTGCTTTAGGAATGCTCCTATTAGCTCAATCACAACTGTTTTGGAGGATTTCTTTAAGAGAAATCAGTAAAGAGGCAGGGCTGGATTTTAGACAGCTGGTAACCGGGTGGTGGATGTGTCTTTAGCTGTCCCTGCACCAGTGTGCGTCGCACCCCCACGGCAGAATTTTTAAAACATCACGTTCCTTAAAAGACCTAATTTTGGAGGAGGTATGAGTACTGTCAGTGGCAACACCTACTGAAGCTTCTGCAGTAGCAGCAGTCCCTGAGAAGCCAGGGGAAATGCAGGCACAGGGCTTTGGAGATGTTCCTCCAACCCTGAGGGTCTGTGCACTTGGGGACAAGCTGTAGGTCACACAGCTTGGGCTGTGACCCCTCTGACAGCCAGATCTGTCACCCTCCCACCCTTTCAGGATCAGCTCTTTTCCAGTCTGGTTACAGTCCTGGCTGGAAATGCAGACAGCATGGTTTCGGTGTGAGTCACAGAAGGTTTGGTGGCTTTTCTCTCCTTGCAGCTCCAGGCTCTCTGGCTGAAGTGGTTAGCTGGTGTCAGCCTCCTCACCCCGAGGAGCAGATCTGCAGCCCTTGTACTCATGGAGAGAAGTTTGTATGTGTCCTGATTGGAGCAGATCTGCACCTCTTGTACTCATGGAGACAAGAAGTTTGTATGTGTCCTGGTCAGGCTCAGAGGAGCAAGTAAGGGTCCCAAGTGTTATTCTGGACATCTTTCATCTTTTGGGGGAAAAGAGACCCCAGAGGTGAGTGGTACTGAGACTGGGCTTCCCAGGGATCCCCAGTGTGGGGGGATCTGCTCCTGAGGGCCTGGACTTGGTGCCTGCCATGCTCCCTCTCCCGTCCCTGCTCACCTCTCCTGGGAAGCACAGAGACCTGCCAGACTTGCTCCCCTCTGCCGACAGGAGCTCCTGACGTGCCTGGTTTGCAAGGAGAGACAGGTTTTTAATTAAACTGACTGTTACAGCTGAGGGACACGGACAAGTGCCAGGTAGGCAAACCCTTCCTTGCATCTGTTGGCCCAGCCAGAGCCTCAGCTCTCCCTGCAAGCACTGTCCCGTGCTGTTGGGGACAGAAGCAGTGTTTCCCTGGAGGTCATGTAACATCTGGGAGGTGAGCCTGACTGGGTCGCAGTCATAAAGCACTTCAGAGAGGGAATGTCTTATCTGTGCAGCCTTTTATGGGATGTGCTGTGTTTGGGGAGAGCACAGTGCTGTGCCAAGGCACAGACCCACAGCTGAGTCCCCCCAGGCACAGGCACTGCCATCAGATGTGTCCTCTGCTCCCCAACCTCCTAAACCAGGACAGTCCTGTGTCTAAGCTCTGAGTGCCTCGGGGCTGCCATGGATCCTGGTGCTCCCACAGAGCAGCTGCTCTGGATGGGCTCTCACCTGTGGTTTGCTCAGGTTCAACTGTCTGGGCCCCACGGTGTTTGCAGCATCTTCCAGCTCTGCAGCAGGCAGTGACTGTGCAGGGCCCCAGACATCCCCCATGCTCTGATTTGTAACCCTCCCTGTCTTTCCTCTGCCCATCACTCTGCTGAGAGTCTCCTCCCCAGCCTGGGACAGGCATCTGGGGCTCTTCTGAGCATCCTGCTCAGACTCCTGCCACCTTCACCAAGGCTTCTGCACCACCTCAGACTGTTCCCAGCCTTCAAAAATGCTGACAATGCCCCTTAGTGCTCAAAGGCTTGGAGAGCCTTCCAGCAGCTGTGAACTGTGGGAGCTGTCTTTTGTGTGAAACACATTGCATTTTGTTTGTACTAAAAATAGCATGGAAAAGCTGTCAATTAATAGCTTTGGAAACACACTGTGAAGCACTATGAAATGTCTCAGGGTGCACCTCTGCAATGGGCACCAGCAGTGTCCTGCCTGGGAGCCCACTGACCCCAGCACTGCATCCCCAGCTTCAGCAAGGGTTTGTAGCATCAACACAACTCCCTGGTACAATAGCAGCCCTGTCGTTTGTGCTTACATATCAGTCTGTCTATAATATCTCTAAGCAAGCCCATTATTTATTGAGATAAAATTGGCTGCTGACAGCAGCTGAAGTCTGCCCAGGGTCAGGAGGAACACGAACACCATTTTCCAGCCCTGACACTCCGAGGCTCCCCAAGGCCAAGGCTGTCAGTACTATTAGCAGTCATTACTGCTCAATGGGAAGACAATTACTGTGGGAGAAACACTTCTCCTGGGCTTACTGATTCACCAGCACATGTGGGTGCCATTAATTCCCAAGGGAGCGGGGGCAGGTGGCCTCACAAACACTCTATTCCCTGATGGAGCCTTGCAGTGATGCTGGCAATGCCCTAGAGAGTTCATTCCTGTCCTGGGTGTCTCAGAAGAGACTCTGTGAGGATGCAGGACAGCTCTGCAGCTCATAGCAGGCTGGACCATTAACTGCACCATGCTGTGGGCTTTTCCAGGGATACCTGTTACCTTGCAATGGGAATCCTTGCTTGCCTGGCAGGAGCTTTGCCCTTGAGCTTTCTCCTGCAGCAACAGCTGTGCTGTGCAGAGTCAGGTGAGAAGTTCAATATATTCACCTGCCTTTTAGGTGTTGAGGAAGCTCTTAGACCCTCTGTGGTTCCCCACAGGAGGGATCACAGCTAACCTTCATGGATGAAGCACCCCAAGCCCTCCCCTCATGGCAGCACTGGCTGCATTGCAGCCCCTATGCTGGCTCATGGGCTTTGCTGGGGGGAACATCTGGACTGGCTGAGGATGCTCCTCTCTGCTCTTGCACCCATGGGGTGGGTGTCTGTCAGCTGGGGCCTGCACTAGGTTGGTTCTGCACCAGCTGGTCTGGCACACACAGCACAAGCTGGCACAGGCCATGGAGTAGTCAGTTTGTTAATGGGAATGTTACCTGCAGAGCTCCCTCTGCTCCTCAGTAACACACTGAAACTCCTGTGTCTTATGTGGTTTGCATGAAACCACAGATTTCTGGGCATAAAAGACACAATTGAAGGTAGGATGATACACAGAAGAGCTTACACCAGGGCTGCAAACTGAAGGCATTCCCCTTCCCAGTAAAGCCTTGTACATGGGATTTACTGACTGCCTTTGCAGTGGGGAGGTTTGTAAGAAGAAAATATAAAAGACCTTCTGTTTCCCCAGGCATAAAAAAACCTGGTAAAAATTTGCATTTATTTGTTATTTATTGCTATAACTTATTTATCTGGCAACTGTAATCACTATTAGTATCTCCAGTGTGTAAAAGCTTAATTCCCTGAACTTTTTTTGTTAGCAATGAAATAATTCTTGCCTCAACAATTAATTATCCCATAGCAGTTTGTGGCACCTGCTACCTCCTCCTTCAGCTCCTTGTGTACAGGAAAGGCCATTTGCTGGCTGTGCCACACTCCTGTGAGTCTCCACGAGGCACAGCATATACTGCAGAGCCATGGGGTGGGTGGTGATGGAGGTGAGGAAACCTGGGGGAGGAGAGGCTGTGGGGACCAGGGAGGCAACCAGCAACACAGGAGACATGCAAATATGAGGAGTTGAGCCAGCACAAATCCTTCTGCCAGAGGGATCCACTCAGCAAGTGAAAAAGTGCCCATGGTTTTGAGGGTTTCCCTGGCAGTGTGCCACTGGGGTGAGTAGGGAGCAGAGGTGCTGCTGCCCCTCAACACAGGGCAGTGAGGGCTGCACCCTCCTCACCCTGTAGCAAAAGATGCTCTTGCTTACCTGAACCCTCCAGGTGCTCACCCTGCAGCAACTCCATCCCAGGGCTCCCTTGGTAACAGCAAAGCCATGGGAAGGAGGAATTGCCCTCTAGCATGCTCCAAAAGGCAGCTGGCTGTAAAATTAATTACCCTCAGACTAGTTTTAGCCCTGCTGTAAAATACATTTTGTGTCTAATCTTGGTAACACAACGTCTCTTCACCACCAGCCTGGCAGTGTGTTTCACTGCCGATGAGTAAAGAGAGAAGTCTCACTGTGGCGGCGAGCGCAGCCCTGCTTGGCAGGCACATATGGTGCCTTTTTTCTGGAGACATATTTTCCCTTGTCAGGCTGTTTTGAGCTTCCTTAACTTGAAATCACCAGCACTTGTTTAACAACGCATCACACGCCAGCTGAGCTGCTGCATCCCTGGCTCTGTGGCACATGGATGTGCCCAGGGGTGACGTGTGAGGCTGAGCTTGGGGTCCAGCCCAGGGGTACACATGGGGCTTGTGTCCCTTCAGGAAACCTTCAACCCATGGTCAGAGACTCACAGAGTGTCTGTCCTCCTGAATGAGCTACGAGAGCTGTGTTAGACCGGGACAGGGTTCATTTCTCCTTGTGGGCACTGACAGCCCCTTTAAATCCATTTGAAGCAGCCTGTGGAGAGGAGCATGACCCCAGGCTACCTGCAAACAGCAAGTGCTCTGCTGGCCATGTGGACAGAAAACCAAACGATCTCAGTTTCTTCGCCAAAGGAAGGCAGAAGAAATGTTACTGCTTATGGAGAACCTTTGCTGAGCAAGGGCAGACGAGTTCCCACGCACTGCATGGGCTGACGGATTGAGCAAGGAGCCAGGCGAGCCCGGAGAGGCTGCAGAACCAGAAGAGCTGAGTGCCTGGAGTTGGGGCAGAGGCTGCCTGTGCTCCCCAGCCCTGCACCAGCTCTGCCACCTGCCCCTGTGCCCCACTGCTGCCTCCCGGGCTGTCCCTGCCGGCTCTGCTCCCTGTCCCTGCCCCGAGACGATCCCAGCCACGCATTACTATGTGTTTCACGGGTTGGTATAGGGGAGGAGGTTGTAGCATCCGCTTTACACTCCCGTCCTTGTTCCAGAATGAGTCACCGTGATGGAGCTGAGCAACAGGCGAGGGGCTCGTTCGCCTTGTGATGGTGATTCAGCTCTGCGGGTGGTGACAGCGCGAGCAGAGCTATTGTTTCACCCCATTACCTGATGACAAAAGCATTCTTGCCCCTCTTACGATCCTTCATTGTAGAAGATGAAATCAGCACGAAGTGATGTATAAAATAGTGATGAATGATGTCCCTGCTTCAGGGAACAGCCTCTGGTTCTCAGCCTGCCCAGAACACAGGACAGCTTGCTGTGCCAGCATCCAGCCCCTCTCCTCCCCAGGGATGCTGCTGCTGCACTGCCAGTCCCAGGAGCAGCAAAGGAGCACAGAAAGCATGGGAGCTGGCTCGGTCAGTGAGTGCAGCCTGGGAGGGCCACACCAGCTGCTCCTGCAGAGCCATCCACAAATTCCTGCAGCTGGATATCACCCAGCTGCCCTGGAGACTGCTCCAGCATCCCCTGCACCCAGGGGTTTGCCAGGAGCATGGCACGGCCACGCTCTGGGAATGTGAGCTGAGGTTTGAACAGCTTCCCACGAGGGATGGTTCAGTAGGTTAGGACAGTTCTACAGATTGCAAGAATCAATGACCCAGGGAGAATATTATAGAAGTCTAATAAATCCTGAATGCTGTGATAAATAGGGAATGGTTATCCTCTGCTTCTTCTCAAACAAGGTTTGGGAGCATCAGGGGAAAGTAAAAGCTTATTCACCACAACAAATGAGGAAGATTTTGTTTACAAAATTCGTAGCTGAGCTGTGAAACTCTTTGCTGCATGGCAGAGAGGCTACTAAAATTTTAAAAGGATTCAAAACATGATTCATTGGATACATGGAAGAAAATACCTGGTAGTCACTAACTCAGATACAGTCCCAGCATTAGGAAGTCCTTGAGCTAAGTGTCAGCAGATGTGGGGAAGACATGCAGGAGTCATCTTTGCAGGCTTCCTTGGACACCCTCCCCTTGGCAGGCACTGGGGAAGTGCACCACCAGTCCAACTTACAGCGACTGTTTCCACATCCTTTTGCTCAACATACATGTGAAATTTATAGGCTCTTGCATAAGTCATATGTGGACTTTCAACAAATGCTGCCTGATGAGTTACTACTCTGAAACCCAATTAATATGAAAGTGAACTGGCAAACCATAAATCATCTTTTACTGACTTTAGCGTTTTCTTCTCCCAGTTCTTTACATTTTGCGTATTTTGCACTTATATTTTAGATGAAGCCCTAGGAGCTGCATGTAAGATTAATGCACGATTGATAGCAGCTTCAGGATATTCAAGCACCAGCAGTAAGTGTCTTATTGACAGTGAATATTCATAGGGGTAGATCAGCTTGCAGGATTCAAAGCCACATCCTAGAGGGGTGGTTATAATCAAAGCAGGGGCAATCAAGTAAATGAAGCAGAAAAGGTGTAGCTTTATTGGCCCTTTACAGTCACTGTCTGAGTCTCTTTCAGTTCATAATTACTATTGCCGGAAGATAACAGCTATTAGCAGTGGCTGCAGATCCCTGGGCTCTTTGAAGTCCTGAACAATAGACCATAGGAGATGCTACAGGACCTTCTTCATCTTCTCCCTAGTCTACACCATCCCTAGGTCATGCAAACTGCTGATGGCTGTTTTTAGCAGCAGCATTCCCAGTCGCCTTTGATCATAGCTACCCTTGTAATAGCTTCCAGGAATAGGCTTTATTTTGCTAGAATAGAAATAATTTGTTGCCTGCTCATATCAAAACAACCACGAGGAAGGCAATCCCTGTAGCTGCCTGGACAGAGAGGAGAGGTGAGCTGGTTTGGGCAGTGCTGAGATGCCACTTGGGAACTTTCTCCCCTGCTGATCATCTGGTTCAGAGAGCAGCACCCCAAAAGTCCAAGTTTGCCTTGGCCATGACTTTGTGTAAGTATGAAATAAAGCATTGGGCTCATCCTCAGATCCAACAGGCACAGTGAGATGCAGAGGGCACAGAAGGTCAGCACTTATCTCTCAATTAAACCTGCAATCTGAAAATTAAAACCAACATGGCACTTTAATTCAAACGTGTTTTCCTTAATTGCTAGCAACTTACAAAGAGATTTCTCCTGTACACAACAAGAGCCATGGATACATTTTATTTTCTCTGTAAGATAAAAACATTGCTTAACAGTTTGCCATGTGGTTTTGCTCTAATTTCCATCCATTAAGATGTCAGAACGCTGTTTTCGCACGCCACATGGGTACAAGCAGATGTTTGGTCGCTTTGCCCACTGCCAGCTGATTTCATTTGTTTTGTCTAGGGCTTTGCAGCATCAGTAATAAATGACTCACACAGAGCAGGGGGGGTTTATGCTTTCCATGTGCAGAAACCATAGGAAGGACAGAGCTCTCCCTTCCTATGTACGTGGCACCTGCCAGGTGCTGCTTCGGACTTTCTGCATTTTTTTTGCACAACACCCTGTTCTGGTCTAGGAGCCTGCACAAGTGCCTTTGAGGATGGGGAGGTTGCTTTGGTCTCTTTGCAGGTGTTCTCTGAATTAGCCAGCCCTGAACGGGAAGGCAAAAAACATCCTCTCCTTGGATCACAGAAAATAGGTCAGGAGGAAATTCATGGATCCTCAAATATGATTACGTATTATCTCAAGCAACCAGATGACATAATCCCCTTCATAAACAGTGGGGCTTGGACCGTGTTCTTCCTATACAGAAGCTGCTGCAGATACTTATGGTTCTGATGGATAGAAACCTTGGTTTAGGGGGAAAGAAAAAGAATCATAGTCCAAACTTTAATGTTGGCCAGATGATATCCATTTGTTCCTGTGACAACACAAGCTTAGAGAGCTGCTCTCACTCGCAGCTGCTCAGGTCCCCATTAGTATATAATCACTTCTGCTCTCAGCTGTATTTCTCTAAGTGAAGATATGAGAGTAATGGGGTTTCATCTGGACCACCAGTTTTCTGCCTGTGTGACTACAAGGTGGGGTGACAGCAGCATCATGTAGTCCTGTAAGGACCACAGGGGAGAGGGCTCTGGAATAGCTGGAGGTGGAACTGCCCCTGTCTATGTGGAATGGAGATGTGGCAAAAAGTTTCTCACCCCTAAACCAGTGATATGCTGTGACTGAGGTGAAGGTGCCCTTTGGACAGCATAAATACAGATCTCCTGCGTGAGTGAATTGGTTTTAGACCTTACTATTTGATTTAGCTTCTCTTGCTGTGTCCTGGAGGGTGGTAGAAGCCACTTAACTCCCATCTAGCTTTCTACTTCAGCAGATTTTGAGTTGTCCTCAGATGCTGCAAAAGACTCTGAAACAAGCCCTCTGGCTCTCTAGGAACTCCCTTCCCTGCTTCATCTCTGGGGCTGAGTTGGGCTCTATTTTATGTTGTGGGTGTTATCTTCTTCCTCAGGGTCCCCCAAACTTCGCCATGAGTCTGGAGATGGTTTGTATCTGACTCTCTGCCTGCTCTGTGTTGCATCCCAAAAACCTTGATCCTGATGGGTTCAGCTCCTTTCTAGGAAAGGGTTTCCCCTCTCTGGAGAGGACTCCAGGGAGGTGCAGCACAGCAGTGCTGGTGAAGCCCCTGTCCCCCTGAGAGTGAAGCACAACGTATGCAGCTCCTCTGCCAGGAGCACCCACAGTGCACGTGCACTTTTGCAGTATGAGAAGCTGGAGCCTGTGGACAGAGATGTATTGTGGTGTCAGGGATGTTCCCCTTGCTTGAGTCTCTTCTGCACCTCCCTGGACCAGCAGGAGCTCATCCTACCCTGCTTGCCCTTGTGGTGCCCCTGTGCCTCCACTGGCCATCCTCCAGTCCCTGCACTGGGGGCTGCCTATGTGACAGCTCTGCTCCACGCTGGCTGGGGCACGAGGGGGGCTAAGGAGGTAGAAAACAGAATCCCAATCTCCAATCACATAATCACAAGTCCTGAAAACTTCAGGATAATGCAAACTTTTATTCAGAAGCCACTTATCCACCATAACTTTGACTTTGAACCATGTTTATCCTGGAAGGCTGTTCTCCTAGCCCTCTGATGTGAAGAGAGTTCATGGCTCTGGTGGAAGTCTTTGCTGCCAGACTTGTGATTCAATGTGCTGGCTTCTAGCTCTCCAGGACAGTTACTGTCTGGCCTCTCCTGGTCAGTCATGCTGAACCTCAGAGCTTTCTTTTTGCCTCCAAGGTGGTTATTTCATTGCTTAACTGTTCACTCCCAACAGCCTGTACCTTTTTCCACACCCACTGCTGTTGTTTTAGAGAAAAGCAATTAAAACTGCTTCCTTCTTGTGGACTTGGAAGACTTCTAGTTCTGCTCCAGCATCAGTGTGGCACAGCCTCACTTCTTTCCTTGCTCTCTTTCGTTTGCATGGCCAAAAATCCTGGTGTTATTTACTGATTAATTGTCAGTCTCCACTGCTCCACCTCTCCATCTGGCCCTGGACTGTGCAGCCTTGCAGGGCTCCCTCCCCCTTGAGCTCGAAGTGGCTGTGTGGTTTTTTTCGTGGTACCAGCAAGTCTGTTTTTCTCTGTATTTGGGTTCAGGTTTCCCTGGGCTGTGCAGCACAGAGCTGCTTGGCTGCTGGTGCTGCTACAAAACACCCCTGTGGTCTGGAGCTGCCTGCAATTCTGCTGTGTGAGAGGTTTCCTCAGATCTGTTACCCTGAATTTTCCCTGCTCCTGTGGCTTTGCCAAGAGCCTGCCTTGCTTGAGAAAGCCAGAGGTTTCCCTCTTGTCCCAGGAAGCAGGACATCAGTGGCCCAGCTCTGTAGTGGAGCTGACATGGGCATGGGCTGCCTGTGCCCTGTGACAGCTGGATATGGGCAGGTCTGTGGGTGGATGCTTGCTGGGAGGAGATAAGTGAGGAGCTGTTGGGAAGATTCTGGGCCATGATATGGTTTATTGCTGGGTAACAGCCAGGCTGGCCCTGGCAGCTCCTGAACTGGGGCAGCAGTTTGCCCGTTTGGCAGCCCACACCAGCAAGTGTTCCCTTTATTAACCCTTTTAATCAAGATCTCTATGTCTTCTCTGTGACTTCTCTGCACTGTGAGGACTTGTGCTTCAGTTTCTGAGTAGTGGTACAAAGCTGTTTTTTGCTGAAGTGTTTGAAAACTTTGAGATGTTGCAAATGCTCCTGCTGCCCAGGTGTGAAGCACTGCTCTGTGCCAGCAATGGGGAGCACTGTCCCAGGTCTGGGTGCCCACTGTGGCTCCATCAGAAGTCTGGCTCACAGGAGATGGTGTGGAGCATGCCAGGCTGACAGTGAGTGTGCTAAAGGACAGAACTGGGGTTCAAAATAATGACAAACAAAAGAAACCTGCCAATCTACACTATATAGCAATAGCCTTGTAAAAACAGAAACTTTACTCAGATTTTGCTCATGTAAGTTGCTGTCAAATGTCTTTTCATCTTTGCCCCCATAGAACTGCATTACTGTAGATGATATCCTACAGGCAGGAGAACCTGTCCCTGCTGGCAGGACAAGAACTGTCTCA
This sequence comes from Acanthisitta chloris, assembly GCF_000695815.1. Taxonomy (NCBI): domain Eukaryota; kingdom Metazoa; phylum Chordata; class Aves; order Passeriformes; family Acanthisittidae; genus Acanthisitta; species Acanthisitta chloris. The sequence goes on along the minus strand of NW_008691252.1, from coordinate 30,377 downwards.
AGGTATCCTGCAGTGAATGGCTTGTTGTGCAACACCACGAGATGTCACAGGTGTTAACTTCTGTGCAATTTCTGGTTTGCTCTTTATCCTGCCCTGGTGAAGACCTCTGTGTTTCATGACACTGTTTTGGCTTTGCTACAGCCCTTCAAAATGCTGTGTTATTTCCAGGTTAGCTGTCACCTCCCAGCTCAGTTAATCAGACCCTTATTAGCTCTGGTCCCCTGCTGCTTGTACCCACTCTGCTCCTTTAATCCTGCTCTGATCTGACAAGCAAAGCACATGGAAACAGTGGCCAGGATATACTCTGGAAATAATGCTGCCCTTTAAAACCTCTGGTATTCTTCTCTTTGGTCATGTCTCTAAACTTCAGTTGTGAGACCAAAGTATTCCTATATTGATTACTGTAATCTGCTGCCAGAAACCTTCTCATGAAAACCACCAGTGCTTACATCCTCTATGCTGTGTCACTTAGGAATGCAGTGGGAAAACGACATCTATTTTGACTGCAGTCAGGATGCAGGGGAATTGCTGTAAGGCCATGTATGACTGTGAGCTCTTCAGCTCACTTGCTGGCAGCTCCTTCCCATTCAGAAGCAACGTGTGCTGACAGACATCAGAGACCTGGGGGTGACAATCCAGTACTGATGGGGCTGTGAGGCAGGAAAGGGACAGTTTCACTGGAGGAGGTGCTGGGTTAGAGCCCTCAAGGGAGCAGCCTGGGGAAGGAGGAAGGGCTGAGTGGAGCACTGGATGGAAGCTTAAATTTTACAGATTTTTGTAGGATTTTGCAGCTCTGATATTCAGTCACAGATATCTGCTCATTCATTTGATGTCATAGAAGGTATTGAGAAAAACATTATGTGGAGTGTTGCTTTGCTCAAAGAATAAATATTGATGTAAAAGCAACAAAATTGTTCTAAAGCATTCCTCTAGCATCATCTTATGCATGCTAGTCAAAAAATGTCCCTATTACATGGCAATCCAGTGACGGTGCCTCTGTGACATGTGGCATCCTGTTCCTGCACATTCATTATTTCCATGCTTTCGAGTTTTCATTCTCTTCAATGTCTGATGTGTGAGGTAGGAGAGAAGGGGGAAGAGATGAATAAATCAGAATAATGAGCAAGGAAATTTGCTCTATTTACATTCACAGTTTTGAACAGCTATACGTAAGCCTTTTTGATGAAACTCAGAGCGTATGAGTGCTAGTTGTCAGCAAGGAAGTATTAATAGACAATTGCAAAATACTCTTTCCACAGGAAAGGGCCTCACAGCCTGAGGCAATATTTCCACAGTTTTCCAATGTCTCTGGTCACTTATAAGAGGTTTTCTCTATTTTATGCAGCTGTGGTCTGGCATGTTGTATGACAGGGAAAATTTTCAAGTTATGGTTTGCAGACACTGGATTCATGTTGTATGACAGGGAAAATTTTCAACTTATGGCTTGCAGACACTGGACAATTAAATAAATCCAGTGCAGATAGAATAGTGGCTGACTGTGTCTTTTTATTTATTTATTTTCCCCCTGAGTTGGAGCAAGTTCTTTCCCAAAAGAGTGTCTTTGGCTTTTCTAAATGCAGGATGAAGCTGTGCTGTCTGATGTATGAAAACATGCAATGAGTCTTTCCACCTCCACTCAGCACCAGGGCACAATGCAATTCTCCTGGATTTTGTGTTCAGTTGACTTCTTCAGAGGTCAGGTAGTCAAGTCCTCTAATCCTTTTTATTCTAGGACACTTATCTGTTTCCACCTGTCCTGAAAATAAACACTGCAGAAATGGTGGTGCTAGTGCTGCAGGTATAAAGAGCAAAGAGATGCTGCTTTCTGGTTGTGATGGTGTGGGAACAGGCACAGTGCCTGGGCAGGATGTGCCTGCTCCCATCAGCCAAGGTGCTGTGTGTGTTCACACCTGATGCTGGTGATGAGCACTGTGCTTATAAGGTGTAGGTCTGGGACTTCTGGTTCTTAATACTGAGGTTTTATTTTACAACTAGATG
>NW_008691252.1:26705-28354 GCF_000695815.1 Acanthisitta chloris | reverse complement strand
GGAAACAGATGGATGCAGTGTGGTCATGGCCTGGTGGTGGCCAAGCTCATAAAGGACAGGTATGGTTTGAGTAACACTGCATAACACTGATGATTTTCTTGAGAGGTATAACTACAGCTTCAGAAAATGTCTCATCCTAACCAGAAAGAGCCCTAGGCAGTAATGCAGAAATAACAGGCCTGTATTGATCCATGAAAAGGGAGCTCACCTGCCAGCAGGTTGGTTTTAGTCTGTGCTTTGCTATGACAGGTATTTGCTCCTGATACTCCCTCCCTCATGTCTGGTTCCTGGACCCCACCTCATAGTTGCACTGATGTAATAGTACAAAAGCCTTGTGTGGAAGAAAAATCCAAGGAATGAATAAGGTAACAGGAATTCCACTAAAGCTTTATACTAAAAACTTTCTTGGGAATAACTCTTGCACATCACATTCTTAAACTCACAGAAGTCCCCTGGATGTCTTGGGGGTTAGTGTCTGTCACTGGAACTGTCCTGAACCATGTTCCCAGGCACTGACCCTCCCCAAGGCCCTGTGTCTTTGCCAGCAGGTTTGGATATGCAACAGAAGCAGCATCTACCATCCCTCTGCAGTACCATATTAATAAACAGTGAATAGCAAAACTATGCACTAAACCCACTGAAAATTCAAAGCAAAACATTCTGAAGGGTGTCCAGTTTCACCTGGTGTCAGTAAAGGGGTTTCTAAATCAACACCAGTGCTGCTTGTCTAGAACAACAACAACAAAAAAGAGCAAGTTAATTATTCCCTTCTTGACACAGAACTGGTTTTGCGTGATTTGCAGATTCTGATCCTTGTCTCCTTGATCTGCCTCTTTTCTCTCTCACCACCCACACAAAGCTTCCTTTTCTACCTACTTCTAGCTCCTGCGTGATGACACTAGTTATTACCTCCATTCATGGTGCTAGGCTCAAAATACTGACATCAGTCTCCTTCCAGAGCCGATGGAGGCAGCCCTGTCCCCCTGTCCTGCTGCACACCTGGGCAGAGCAGCCCAGAGCCCAGCAGCTGTCCTGACCTGCTGCATGACCACAGGCACTGGTGACCAGCAAGATCTGTCCTTTCATCAGTAATTGTTGCTGTGTCCAGGGCACTGCTGAGCGTTCTGCAGCTAGCACAGCTGCATGGCCTTAGGCAGGCAAAACAGGCAAAAAATAAAGGTAACTGAGCAGCAGTCCAGAAGAAAGCCTTCTTTTGTGGTTCTGTTCAAACTTAATCCTGGAGAACCCTTCTGATTCCAGTAAAGACTTATTTTTGTGAAGATTCTTTAAAACACCCCAGTGCATTGCTCCTCTGTATTGCTGCCTGGAGGAATGTGTTGGTATCTGCATGAATATGCATAGGTGTGCAGCAAACAAATTTCAGTATGAAAAAGATTAATATTCTTTTGTATATGTGAATTTTTGCTGACCTTGTTTTTCAAGCAGAGGAGTATACTATAGCCTATGGCTTGGGCAAGCTAGAAAAAGCCCTTACTGTGGATTACATAAAGGCATGTTCCATGAAAAAGCCATGTCAGAAGATTTCTAACAGATAATTCTGCAGCTGCTTTCTGTGCTCAAAAGAGCCAAGTAAACCTGTTTTATCTACTATATAAAGCAGTTCAGAAAATGCATGTCATCTGGAAAAC
>NW_008691252.1:22887-26675 GCF_000695815.1 Acanthisitta chloris | reverse complement strand
GAATGCTGATGGTCTTGTACCAGGACATTTATTGGAAGAGCTTTCTCCACCTCCTTGTTTCCAGAGAAGAGATGTGATGCTTTTGGATTTACATTAAAGGACATCCTTGTTCACAGGTGCTCTGACTTTAGAAGGAACCCTCTAACCTGGAAGTCAGATGGAAAAGGGGCTGAGGTGGGAAGTACACAGACAGCAAGTGATATTGCTGTAGGAATGCAGGTGTACAGTCTGTGATGCTGCTGTTGGCCACAAAGAGCCACAGCTGGATAGGGGAGATGTTTTGGGGTGAAAAAAGTCTGGGTTAGGCTGACCATGGGGTAAAGCAAGGCCTTGACTCAAATTTGTCTGTTTGGAGACTGCCAGTTGCCCAACCTCCTGTCCTGGGTCCCCAGCTGGCTTTGTATGCTCACTTGGTGGCCTCTAAAAGCATCCACCTTCAGAGGTGATGAACCCCTCAGCTCCTGTTGGCTTTAGTGGCTGTGTGGGTGTTTAATGGCTGTGTGGCTTTTTTGCTGGCTGGGATACCAACTTATGCTTCAGGTATTATTACCATGTACTTAACAAAGGGTATTTACTAGGTGTGACTCTTAATATTTGTCCCACTGCGAACCAGGATGATCCTGTTTTGGTTTTTAAAGTCAACTGATAGAAAAGCTATTACATGCACTCATGAGTTCCTCATTTTTGGTTTGTGTTTTTGGTAGGAAGCAAATCAGGAAGCTTTTGGTGATCCAACTCAAAGCTGTTTCTCTACCTGTTCCCTTCTCATCTATGCTCCAGACCAGAATCAAGTCACACTGATTATGCCAAGGATTTGCTGCTTCAGACAAAAATTAAAAGGAGAACTGGGGCTAGGGTTATTAATGTGGATTTACATATGAAAACTTGTTTTTAGTAACTTTCCACATCACAAAAAATTCTCACCGGAGAAATAGGTCGCTTGACAAAATTACCTATTTGAATATTTTCTGTTTCTTTGGGAGACTTGGTAGTTTGACACTGTACAAATATTCTGATGTTAATGCAGCTGGCACTGCAGTGAGTTATAACCATTGTAGGAGTAAGCACACAAGAAGGGAAATAGAACAAAGATGCTTTGAAATATGCAACTCTGAACACAATTACTGGAGGAGACATGAATATAAAACTAAACTTCTCTATTAAAGTGGGTTTTTCTTATTTTGCAAGATTGTTCTTTTAGCTAAAAGAACAAACACATACCAGTTTGTTAACCAGATGTTTCCTATAACCATTGTAGGAGTAAGCACACAAGAAGGGAAATAGAACAAAGATGCTTTGAAATATGCAACTCTGAACACAATTACTGGAGGAGACATGAATATAAAACTAAACTTCTCTATTAAAGTGGGTTTTTCTTATTTTGCAAGATTGTTCTTTTAGCTAAAAGAACAAACACATACCAGTTTGTTAACCAGATGTTTCCAGAGGTCTCTGTTTGTTCCTGCTGTTTTTTGAGTGTAAGGCAAGTGATGCAAGGAATTAATGGGCAGCAGAACAGAGAAATTCTGTGGTGCTTGCAGGGAATGATGACTACCCAGGACAAACCCTTGCTCTGCCCCAAATGCTGCATGTGCATCTGCCTACTGGCTCCTGAAAAAGCAGCCAATGTTTGTCTCCAAGAAGCATTTATGTAATTGCTGCTCCAAGTGAAAGAAACCTCATCATGGATTTAGAATCCAAGCTGTAAATTCAAATTTTCCCCTGTCCTAACCTTCTGTGAGAAAGGTTCAGGCCTGCTTGGGGAGCAGGGGGCCAGCTTGTTTTGGTTTCTGACTGTTGCTGCAATGTTTATCTTCTCCTCTTCCCCTCCCCCAGTCCTGTCCTCAGGGAGCCCAGATGGAGCAGGTGGGACCCTCCATCCCTTGATCCATGACAGGCTGCAACAAGTACACTACAGAAATGCAGAGAGGTGATATCTGCTGAGTTTCATGGCATTCTTCTTTCCTGTGGGAGCTTTTTGGCATTCTTGAGCTCCTCTCTGCCTGTGCAGCTGAAGACTCCTCTTGAAGGGTGGGTGTTGCTCTGCAGTAATGGGTGGGACAGAGGTGTCTCTGCTCTGATAATGTCCCTGCCTGTCCAGTTAGGACTTTATCAGCACTGGTTGTCGTGTCACAGTGGAAGTTTGTGTTCTTCTGATCACAGCTTCATCCTTTCCAAAATTATTGTTTCCCCAGCTGTTTGGCAGTTTCACTGTGACCATAAGGGATGGAGACTGTTAACCAGCAGGAACTGGAGCATTACCAAGAGACAGGACTCAGTAGGTAGAAAACTCATTCCACATCTCTGGGAATCAGTCTATGTATTTTAGTGTGACTTCATTCTTTTGCTTGGGAGAGCTAAAGATATATGTGGTATATGCCACATACACAGGCAGACAGAGGTGGCAGGGCTTTTGGGGACACAGCTTGGGACTGACACTTGAACTGAAAGGCTTGAAGGCATGGCATAACTGAGGGTCAAGCCCTACAGGCACATACAGCTGGTGACCAGAGCTTCTTCCAGTGAGCTGCCCTACTGCAACAGCAAAATGTTCTGCTGCTCACATCCTGCAGATAATCTCTCATCAACTTCATCAACAGAATGCAGCCTCTCTCTTTGTGTCCTGTGTCACCAGGAGCTGAAGAGATCTAGTGTGGGCAGCCCCAGGGAAGGCTGGAGAAAGCTCATTGCTCCTTCCTGAGCATGGCAATGGTGCCAGTATTGCTAGCCAGGCTTTCCTGAGAGGTTTCTGAGCTCTGGACACTGTAAACTCAGAGTTGTAGGAGCAGTGGAAGAGCTCTTTGCTGCCTTGACAAAAACCAAACTGGTTGAGCAGCACTAGGTGTCCTTGTAGCTGCCTAATAGAGCAGAGGTGCTGATTTTTAAAATATTATTATTTAGCAGTGCATTTTAATGTTCAGCCTCTAACCTCCTCTTTTGCTGAAGCAAAACCCCAAAGGATTGGTGCTCCTGCTCTCACCGTGGCACTGCTGGGATGGATGCAGGACCATGTGGGGACACACAGATCAAACCCCTTTGTGAATAATAATGTCCTTTGTAGGACTGTGATTTTTAGCTCTGTTCTGTAATTCTGAATTGCAAAGGCACAGCCATGACTAATTACACTTCAGCTTAAGACTAAACTGTGATAGCAAAAGGCTTTTCCATTCCTGGCCTGGCACAAAGCACTGCACCACTAGCAGGCAGCAGCAGCTTTAAATGAGCTCTGCAGACTCGCAGGGATAAGGTGATGGCTACAAAGGGGATCCAGCTTTAGGATGAGGACTGGACAGTCTGTATGACCACATTAGTTAAAAAGTGATGGGAAACAGCTGGTAAATATCTACAGCAAGCCATGAGGGAAGGACTAGGTGGGCAAGCATGTTGGGAAGTCTGATCTCTGCAGGAGATGCAAAGTTCTCTGCAGAGTTCCCACAGTTGTTTCAAACCAAGGATTGTTAATTTTCTGGCTATGCAATTAGCCTTGCTGTGAAGGCTCAGCAAAGGATGTTTTACCATGTCCCTTGGGAACCTGGTTCGTTAGTTCATAATTTTAATTAAAATTGTGCTGCTTAATTTCTTTGAACTGTAGTGACTTCACTGGAATGGTGCCATTATCTTGCAGAACAGGAGGACACACCTGATGCTGGCTGCCTCTCCATTGCTGTGTGTAGCCCCTAAGAAAAACCAGAAGGCCCAGGCACTTTTAGTGCTTACAGGCACATGATGTTTCTGGAAGCATTTCCCTGATATATGGTCATTGCCACCTCCTGTTCCTCCTGGACACG
>NW_008691252.1:0-22852 GCF_000695815.1 Acanthisitta chloris | reverse complement strand
ACAAGTTACTGACTTTCTCAATGCACTAAGGTTCTGGACATGTCTTCAGTGGTGGATGAGACAGGTTACAGATGCAATAGGCAGAATGACAGTCTGGGTTTGTGCAATCCCACTGTGTTGCTGGTTGTGGAGATGGGAGAGAAAAGGAGCATACTAAAGAACCTCCTCTACACCTTAACTGGCAGTGCCTGGCTGATACTCATCAGCCACAACCTTTGCTGGAATTTAACAGGGATAGATGCATGAAGTGCTCTCCAGAGCCTGAACAATGTAATTACCCTACAAGTGAGGCATGAGTCTATGCCAAGAGATTTTTATCTTCCATGAATGAGCTGGAGGGTGAAGGGCTCCTGGCTTTTATGAAAGACAGGAAACTCAAAATACTGTTTTATGAGCCAAGAGATTTGACCACTGTGAGGCAACGTCTGTGTCATTAACTTGGCTAGACAGCCCAAAATATGTCAGGACAAGGGTGGTGAGTAATGCTGCTAGAAATGCTCCAAGTTACTCGGGAGCTGATGCTCTTGGAGCACCTGTTGTCACCAAGGGGTCTGTCCTGGCAGCACCAGAGAATCTCTGTCAGCTCCCAGCTCTTCCTGGCAGTGCTGCAGGTACTGTGGCCATACAAGTGCTTTGGCACAGTCTGAAGTGAAACTCTGCCCAGACAGGGGTGGAGAGAAGCAGGCAGCAAGAGAGGAATGGTATGTTTCTAGGGAATGGGATGACTTTGCCTCTGTGGGTGTGTTTGTGTAACTGCACCCACTACCCTCGCCTGTCTGTTGCCCTTCACAAATGAGTCCCTTTTGGTCTGGAAATGGGTTTGGCTTCTTGCTGCTGTCCCAGTGGTGGGAAGGCTGCTGATGCAGACTGGGGCACCCCAGCCAGCCTGTATACTGCTCTTGGCAGCTGGAATAACCATTTCCTCTCTTGTGCCTGTTCTCTGGTCTGTTCTAGAGAGGAACGGGGTCTCCTCAGTTGTATTTTTGCAGCCTGAACTGCCTATCCAGCCATCTAGCCCTTGCTGAAGCAGGCTGGTTTGCTGGTGGTGTGCTCTTTCATTTTTTAAATTAATCCAGGTCTTTTGAATGTGGGCAGCAAGAACAAACTTCTCTTCTTGTGCCAGAGAAGCAAAGAAAGTATCTAACTTTACAGCAGACCCTTACAGAACTGTGGTAGTAATTCCTCTTCAGGCTCACCCTGCCTCTCAACACTGTTTTCAGTTGCCTCCCTTATAGTCAGTTCCTTCTACTTTGTGCCTTGTCTTTTTTGCAGAAGCATCTTCAGTTTGCTAATCCCCCTTTGATCGCACTCAGCTGCTTCTCTGAAGTCCAAAGGGATGAGCTCTAACTCTTCATTTGACTTTCAAAGGAAGAAAGAACAAAGTCTGACAAAATTTCTCTTTGCAAAGTCCACATTTAATGTTATTGTAGTCTTCATTTTCTTGTACTATTTCAAAATGTGTTTTAAGATCTGGCTTTCTACTGTAGTTAAACTACTGGGCCTCAACCTTTCCTCATCACTTCTCCCTTCTTAAGAACAGACAAACAGTTTTGCATTTCCCTATGCTAATGTCCCAGATGTGCTCAAATCCTGCTATTTCTGCAGCTCTGTGTGGTCAGTCCACTTCAGTAGGAGAAACTATGCTTTTTTTCCCATCACTGGGCCAAAAAAAAGTGAATTACAGTATTTATTTATCATATCTTGCCTTATTGTTTTTCTATTGAAAAGTAAGGCAAAGAGTTAACTTGGCTTGGGGCCACCCTGAGATTAACATTTACCCCATTTTCTCTGTAGAAAGACCCTCCCTTCTCCTTTCTTTGATCTATTTTTCTCCTGTAGCTGACTAAACTTGTCTGTTTAATACCTCCTGTGAGGTGTCATTCAGTCTGAGGATTGCCAGAGGTGATAACCAGATGCTTTTGACCTGTCATGTATTGGTAGCTTTGCTTTTATTCCCTATTCTGTTCCATTGGGAGCCTCTACATGCTCAAACTACTCTTCTAAGGTGGTTAAGTGGGGGTTTTGGTTTGTAGAACTACTCCAGACCTTACCCTTTTTGCATGAGATACAAGTCCCAAAAGAGTCTGTGAGCTTTTCTTCCACTTCTGGTCTTGAATTCCTCAGCCTAGCTGATTTCTCATTTCCTAGAGCTGATCAATTTGCCTTTCAGCATTGGGAATTTGGGAACAGATATACCTTTCTTAAAGGTTTATTCTAAATTAGTATGTGCTCAATTGATGATAATTTATTCTTATCCATTCCCTTTCCACAAGCTCTGCCACTGGCACTATAAGCTGGGGCACCTGTCACTGTGTGCCCCTCTGAAGAGTTATGTGTCCCTCGTGGCACTGCAGTCTCTGTGTCTCTGTGCACTGCCTTTGCACTGCCCCTGTGACTGTCCTCACCTTTGTCCCTGCTTCCCAGGCAGATAAATCTCTGCTCTCCTGCTCACTGCCCTTGGCTGGTGCCTGCTTAACTCATTTGCTCTCCTGCCTCCATCGGCCCTGCCCTTTCAGTTGGGGCTCAGCAGTTCATGGTCCATCAGCTGAGAGTGAAGCTTAAATAGGAAAAGGCTTATTCATGCGGATCAGGTGATGGGGCACTCCTGCAAAGCCTTGCCTGGGGAACAAAGCATTTTTGGGCCTTGCCAAGTTGCCTCTAAGGATGCAAAAACCACCTCCTGTGCAATTGCCTCTAAGGATGCAAAAACCACCTCTTGTGCAATTCCTTCCCTTAACAGAGGGGATTCAAACCTCCCCACATAACCATGGGGTGTGTGTGATTATTGTGGGCACAGTGCAACATTCATAGCTGCTGTGCCTTTGGAGGAACTGGCAGAGAGGATCACAGCTGGTTTTAGCTTCCTCTTTGTCAGCTTTAGCTAAAAATTAATAGGATACAAGCTTCCTCCATACCCTCAAACTTGGGCAGCCAAAGCCTTCCCTTGTTGCAGTTTGTAGATATTCACATTCTGGTTAATAATATAATTGAGATGTTTCCAGTGATTTTAAAAGACTTCTGACTAAGCTCTTGGCATAAAGAGACAAAACTGAAAGCCAGAGTCAGGGGGAATCAAGAATTCAACAGAAGCTTTTGAACCAGCTTTTGATTTACATATGAATAACGTTGATCTGCCAAGGGAATTGTGTCCAGCCATCCCCAAAAGAGACACCAGGCAGGAACCAGTTCCTTGCTGGGAGTTCTTCCCCAGTTCCTACTAGGATTATTTTCTCTCCCATGCTTTCATGACTGTATTTCTACCTTCTTACATAGGATCTTGCTCAGATATAAATTCCCTTGATCTCAGGGTCATTGAACCACAGAGTCCAGAGTGACTGTGGTATCTAGAACAGAGCCAGACATATAGCCCTGGATCAGATATAAATTCCCTTGATCTCAGGGGCACTGAACCGCAGAGTCCAGAGTGACGGTGGTATCTAGAACAGAGCCAGACATAGAGCCCTGGGAGTCTGGGAGGTATCACATGCTGATGTAGAAACAGAGGCAGCAAGGAAGATGTTGAAGTGCTTTGGAGTCTGTGCTGGTGGTAGGATTGCCCTGTAGGGACATCTGCTCTGCTGCAAGGTGGTACCTCGGTGCTGGGTGCTGACCTTGTGACTCGCATCAGCTTCTTGCGTGGCTGGTTGTCAGTTCAGTTGCTCCTGAAGGTGTTGGAGACGAAGGATTTCATGGGTTTTTACTTAGGAGGCACTCAAGCATAATGTATAGCCTATAAACTGCTTAGGAGCTTCTAAGCTTTACTTACCGTTCCTTCTGGGGTAACCAGCGTCATGTGCCTAGTCTGACTAATGCTTTTTAAAATGCAGTAGATTAAAGGTGAATGTGTTTTCGATTTAGCAATGAAGTGACAGCATTTCTCATCACTGTTCGCACACAGCTCATCAGGGATGATGAACACTTCCTCTTCCTCAACCCTGCCAGTCATCCCTGAACATGGCAACAGCAGCTCAGTGATTACATCCCCACCCTCTTCACACGCACCCATGGAATACACCTGCACGCTGCTGCCCCAGCTTCACACTCTGTGAGGATATATTAGCAAGTCAAAGCTTGAATTTTCATATCTTGGTGTTCTTATATTTCTCTGTTTTTTATGAATGTCACCTGCATGTCAGCCTGCACAGGCTGATGATCTGTCCCTAAGGGGGGCTGTGTAGCTGCACACCTTCACTCCTGATTGCAGTAGTGTTAGCATGACTGTAACTGAAGTAGAAACTGTACTTTAATTCCCAGATGATCTGTACAAGCTTAGTTTGGATCAGGGTGTCACTCCAGATCCCTCTGATGGCACAGAAGATAACAACCAGCGTTTTCGGTCTGAACTGGGACCCTCCATACTCACTTGGCTTCCTGCCTTTCTGGTCACTGTTGCTTGTGTTTTGCTGCTTCAAAACTTACCTTTTTCAATTGCCCCAAAATATTTTTGGTCCTAATATCTTTTAGCTGAACTAGGCTTTGATTTGGGATTTCTTGCTTTGGTTGCAGGGGTAAATGGGGAAGTATTCACAGGCATATTTTTAATTACAAGCACTCTGCTCTCTGTGATTGCAGTACTCTGCAGGACATCTCATCCCTGTTTCGCTAGAGCTGGTTTAGATCAACCCTACATTCTCAGCAATTTATATTTAATCTGCTGTCCAGATCTAGTGCTTCTGAGCCACTTCAGTCCATGTGCCTCCTTCTCCTTCCTATTTTGGGCTCCTGGGTGCTTTGACGCTTCTTCTGTGTAGCTCAGCCTTCCGAGCTTCAGCTTACGTGAAATCCCCAAGACAGCCAGCTTATGTCACCATCATCCATCAGGGACAGCCACAAAGAAATCTGCAGCTCAGCAGAGCTGCTCTTGCTCCCGTTCCTCTGGGAAGGGGCAATATAAGCTTAGTGAGAAGTCAGGCATGCTGCAGAGTTGCATATGCCACATCATGACATTTGAATGAATGAAAGTAATGCAAAACTCAGATTTGCTGCAAACTCCACCTTAGAGTATGGGTTATGTACAACAATTGTTTACTGTGGTGTTAGAATAAAGAATTAAGTCAGGCATCATGTACAGATTTGATGGGTTTTCTCTCAGCAGTAGGAAATGTTTTTTTTTTAGTGTCCTGTAGAGTTTGCCTGAGCATGTGTCCAGGGTATCAAAACACAGGCAATGTATGTCTTCTGCAGCTTTCTTCACTGGAGCTTGGTCTCATCCCATTGCCCTTTTGTCTTCTTCTGGCAGGGCCATCAGAGGCTCTAAGTGAGGAGTTGCAGCTCCTTCTCTTGCTCTGCCAGTTTCGAAGAATATCACCTGAAGGGCTGTTTTGCAGAAAGGCTGGCAACTTCTATGTCAGCTACAAATGAACTGTTCCTGCCCCATGGTGAGCTTGGGGCACCATGTCCAGGTCTTGGTCACACATTTCAATGCAGCCTTGCATGTGGCTCTGCTGCTGCTCTGCTGGGTGACCTTGGTCAAGTCACTGCCTCCCAGGTCACCTCTTCCCTGCTCCTTGCCCCGCTAGCATACAGGGACAGGACTGCTTCTGCAGTACAGATGTGAGACAACCCAGAGGTTCAGCTGGCCCCATGGGCTCATCAGCATGAGACGAGGGCAGAAAGAGTTCCAATGAGAGCAGAAAGAGAGCACAAGACTGAGGCATTGTACAGCAACTGTCCTGCCTGCACTGCCTTGTGCAGCAGAGATCTGGTCTCCTGAGTGCAAGCTGCCACCACAAAGGAGGTGTTGGAGTGTAACACCTCATGTTACTAATCAAGAAGCTATTATCTGCTTCTCAATCCCTCCAGGCCCTTACCAGACCTGTGTGTTATTTGTTTCCTAAACAGCCCCATACCATGCTGTTCAATAATGTGAGAATTTTGTGCTTGAGGAGCTGGATGCAGTGCTGCTCTCTTAAATGGCTGTTGTCCTGTGTTACAAATCAAAAAGATTGCACTGGGTTGGTAATCAACAGCAATTAACTTGCCACAGAGGTTGCAAGAGAAATCTTCAGCCCACATCACAGGCTCCTCTGATCCTTTCCACGGCACACACAGACATGATGCCAATGCTTTGCACAGACACACCCACACTGCTTTCTTCTGTACAGAAGTAGGGCTTGGGGTGTCTGCAGGGCTCTGTCTCCTGAGCCAGTCCCCACTGGGGAGTGCAGAAGGGAATAGCCCAGAGTTCATGAAGCCCCACAGAAAGCTGCTCTGTGCCCTGCCACCCTTGCATGCAGACTTGGCTCCCACCATTCCCATGCCAATCTGACCAACCGGAAGATGAAAAGCTACTGGACTGCTCCCAGTAGCAGTGAGGTGTAGGCAAGCCTGAACTCCCCACAGATCCCACAGGTAGGATCCCAGCATGCCCTCTGCCTTTCTACCACAACCTGGTATTTCTCTCCCTTTCCCTCATGATGGAAAGAATACCTAGAAGTAGGACCTGGACCTGAGCCTCCAACCACAGACATACTAAACTTGCATTGAGCTTTCTTTCAAAAAGGTCTGACTTTACTTCTGATCCTCTAATCCTGCCCTTCCTGGGCTGTGCTGCTGTAGTGAAACCCCTCCAGTAGATCCACACTGGGTTGTGGAGGTCTCTAACCCCTGGGACAAAGTAGCCTACCAGGTTGTTGCTTAGGGAATCCCTGGAGCAGAGCTTGATGCTCTGCCCTTCCAGCGAAGGCAGGACCCAGCTGACAAGGCAGCTGCTTGTGCAGATAATTGCAGTATCAGTGAGATAGAATTAGATTATGTTTATTTCATGATCAGTTATGTTCAGGCTCTTACAGAGACATCTTTATTATGTTAAATTAAAATTAATTAATTAAATTGCTGATTCTGGGGAAAGATTAGCATCTGAAAGCTACATAAGACTTTTCAGGGCTTGTCTATTTAGCAGCGCTTGACTTGCTTGTAAAAGGCTTGATCTTGCCAAGTCAAGAATGAAATATGAAGTGCATCAGCCACAAGTGAACTGGATGTAGGACCTGCACAGGAGTTTGTACTCACTTCACATATTGCTGGTAATTGCCTGCTTTGTTTTTGCTGGTGTGCCTGAAGTGTCCTGCATATAAACTGGCTCAGGTGGTGGAAGACCAAGGACACCTGTGATGAGCCTGAGAAGGGCAGGCAGCAGGCAGTCCCTCCTGGGGCATGGAATTCATTTTGGTACCTGTGGCTAAGGGTGCACACATGGCATAGGGGTAACTCTAGGGTCTCTCTCCCACATCAGAAGTACTCCTGCCACTGAGTCTGGCCCTCATCCCTCCCTGTCCACTGTGTCCAAATAGATTTGGCAGATTTCTAGAAGGTGAGAAAATATTTTTGCCTTAACTGTCCTGGAATTTCAAGGTCTTGAGGGGTCATAGTTGTCCAGGGAGCTTAGAGAGAAACTCTCTAATCCATATTCTCTACATCTACTAACTAAAATTGGAGCGGCACTGCAGCAAAAGATTCCTGCTAAAATAATATCAGCAATATGTTTGAAAGCAGATCCTGTTGCTCCTGCAGAGGCCAACAGGACATAGTGGACAGACACCCTAATCACCTTCTTTACATGGAGCTCACTGTTCAGTGTCCATACTTTTCAAATGCCTTTTGGAAGTAAACTTTCATGGCTGATCACAGTTTTTGTAACTTGCTCTCCCTCTGCTGTCTTCCTGCCTGTTCCCATATCAGCAGAGATATTCTGACAGCCCAGAGACTAGTGTTTTATTTCTGTCATTCCAGTTTTCCACATGTATTGTTAGATCAAGATGGTTGTCTCTGTCTTTTACTTCACCGAATCGCTATAATGTAAAAGCAGCACTGACAGAATGGTATTACCTCATCTGCAAGTATTTATCAGCAACATTCTCACTCTGAAAATAGAGCATAACTGTGCTATCTGTGGATGTCTCCACTGTGGTGAGAAGGGGTTTTCCATCACTGCAAAACCCACAGACTGTAGGACATGCTCTAGGTCAAAAGCCACAGGCTAATTATCTCTTTAAATACAGATCTAGGGAAGGAGATTTGCATCCCACTACAAAGGCTTTCCCCAGGCTCTTCATGCTTTCAGACAAAATGGACCTCATTTTTGGTGGAAATTTTCTTTGGAGATGGACTCTAAGTAACACCTGCACTGTGCAGAGAAGGTGTGACCCCAGTTCTGCAGCAGATCAGGTTTGCTGTGAACATGGGTAAGATATCTCAGTCCCATCTCCTGACACCAGTACCCATTAGATCCAAGGCAGTATGTATCTCCTGTCCTTAGGTAACTTTGGCTGACAAAATAAACACGAAATCTGGTTTTCTCGCCTGTCTCCTGCTTGTGTCAGAGTTGAGAATCAAGCTGCAGAAGCAGGACATGCACCATGTCCACCAGATGCTGTGTTGCATTGACACTGACTTTTACCTAAAAATAATGTCCTTTTGAGTGTCCTTACTGTACCTGCTATTTAACCCCTTCTTTTCAGTTTCTTTTTGGGCTCCAGAGAGGAGGAAGAAGGGAAGAACTTGCTATAGGAAGGATAATGGGGAAAAACATCCACTCTTTTCCTTTCATTTACTTTTGTCTTGCAGGAAATAAATGACAGGCTGCAGCTGTCAATAAGAAGGGACAGTGCATATTTGTCATGTACTTCCCCTTTGGTTAAGAAGTGTCTGCCCTGGCTCATGCTACTTATGTAAAGTCACGACTTCCATGTCCCCATTTTACCTCCTTGTTCCTTTCCCTTGAAGGAAAACAACCTTATAAATTCTTGTGGCTCCTGAGAGGGGTGGGAGATGGGTATTGACTTCTCTGGTGGTGTAGCAGCTTTTCCTACTTCCCTCATCTTCAGCAGACAGAGGGTCTGAGCACTCTACAGTGCCAGGGATTGCAGCACGTCCCTCCTTTGGCTGGAGGAGTTCACCTGAGTATTTAATTATTGTATTCCATAGCACATTTAGACTGGGCTAAGCAGGTACAACTCCTTTGGCTCTGTGGGGTGGGTGTCTTGCTTGGGATCCAAGCTTGGCTGTGTGTTTTTAAACATTATTAGAGTTCAGATGAAATTGCTTCCAGCTGCTTTCACAAAGCCTAAATATTGCCAGGGTCCCACATAATGTTCCTTTTCTGCCAGATTGTGGCCTCCTATAGAGAATTCTTCAAAGACCAGTTTCAACAAAACCAAATTATTTTGGAATATAATTACCTCTCACCCCCTTAAATTTCATTGTGCTCCAAAGAGTTTCCTGTAAATAGATCCTGCTCTTTAGAGGAGCCATGCTATTCTGCAGTGCGGGTGGGATCCAGCCCTCCCCAGGCTCCATTCCATTAGCAGTTCTTGGACAGACAGCATTTAAGGAGCTTGTTATGTGATAAAACGTCATATTTCTTCTCCCCACCACCGCTTGTGCTGATATTCAGCTCCTGCAGGAAACCATATGGCTTCCAGAAGTCTACCCACATACCTGCACGAGCCTACGCAGCCCATGAGTCACATTTACTGTTTGGATGCCCCTTGAGTCATGCTGAAAATCTGTGAAATTTCCATGTCTCTTTTCCATGCAATCTCTTAAGAACTTTAGACAGTTATGCATAACCATTTGCATATGTATATTTTTCTCTATTCTGTTTTTAGTTTTATAGGTGGCAGTGCAATGGCACTTCTTATTTTGAGGGAAATTGAATCTAGATGACAGCAGAGCACTGGCTGCAGCTGTCTCAGGGTGGGATCAAACTGGTAAAGGGAGAACATTTTGAAAGTAGGGCTTTAGGAGTGGGAAGTGCAACACAAATCCATGAACCAGATGCTTTTGCCCTTTCCCTCTGCTCTGGCAGAGACACAGCTGCTCACTGTTGACCTTTGGTGGGTTTCTATGTCCAAAAGCAGCTGCTATGCTGCCTTCAGTGGGATGTGAGCACTTGGGAGCCACTGATACAGCTCTGCTGTGTTAAGGTGTGCTACAGACAGAGCACACTCAGATCACTCAGGGTATTCTGGGAACTGACCCAGGGCAGATGTTTATTCTCCTGCTGCCAGTCCTCAGCTGCATGGACTCCAGCCTTGGACAAGTCTATCTGTCCTCTGTCAATCTCATTACATGGTAATTCTGCCACTTCAGCACAGTGCAGGAGATGTGTAAATTTTTCCCATTGCTTTTTGCTGATGAAAGTAGAGAAAAGATCACTCTTCCATCTCTCTGAAGGGCCAGCACTGGGATGCATTACAGCCCAAATTAAGAACAGCAGCGCCGAGGTTTGCTGCAGCAGCTAGGAATGATGTAACCAGCCTGCCAGAAACAGCTATTTTTGCAGCTGTACCCCAAATGCTAGCAGTGTTAGGTGTTCAGCAGAAATATCTCACAACCAATCAAAAGGGAAGGAATGTGTAGATAGGGTGTTCTGCAGTGGAGCCTGTGAGCTGTTTGCATTCAAAACATCTATGTCCCCTCTTAAGCATTCTCCAACCCAATGGTAATTCCATGTACTTACAGAGCCAGAAAAAGTGACAGAGGCTGCGTGTGAGTGTTTTGCATAGCTGGAAGCAGTAATATGAGATTGTAGAGAACTTCTTGCTTTTAGCTTAGTAAAATTGCCAGAACTGTTCATCAGGGCAAAGAATCTAGCCACCTCCCCCTCTGTGCCTTACTTACCTGCCCCAAAACACTGCTCAGTGGTGGCAGGGACTCTCTCAGTGTTGCTGTACTGTTGTGAAGGATATCCAACCCAAAAAACTGAAAATGGGCACACAAAAACATTGCTCATTTAGACCCCTCCCACCCTCCATTCCGACTGGTACTTTTTCCAAAAATTCCCTCTGTAGAATTAAAAAAGAAAAATCAAACAACAAACTCACAGATATTTTTAAAGATTGTGACAGTAAACTTGGGTAACTTGCTGCACAGTATTTAGTCAATGCTGATAACTGGTAGTGACTGAAAGGATTTAGAATCTGATGGCTGCTCTGGAATAAGCTTGTTTCAGCCCATTTCCAAGAGGGCAAGTATAATGAGAGTAGGCAGTTTTGGTATTTCTTATCATCAGTTTTATCTGAGACAATGGGAAATGTGTGCATTCTTCCTTGGCAATGCTCAGGTGGTTTGTAAGAGGGCTTGAAGGAAGCTTTCCTTTGGCTGCCTGCACAACATCCATCCTGGGAGGTGACTGAGTTGAGGAATGGCAATATAGGATCTTTCAAAATCACTGAAGACATTTTTATGGATCATAAAAATCAGGTTTAACATTATTTCAGTGAGCTCACAGAAAGGTGAGGAATATAGAGAGCAGAGTTATAGGATCATGGGTGCATGAGATGACAGGAGAGCTTTAAGAGAAGGCTTCACTGCTGCTTGGTGCAGAGGGTTCTGGTGTGCTGAGCCCCTGACACAGCACTGCCAGGGGAACTGTTCCACCTGCAGATGGTACCTCAGCACTGAGCAGAGAGCTGCTTGAAGTACTGGCAGTAACGTGCTAGCTAATAAGAGGAGGAGTCAGAAATTGACGAGTAAGTAGAGACAAAATATCCTATCTCAATGGATGCTTATGCATAAGCAACAGAAATGAGCTGAGTGGCTGCTTTTAGGAAGATTTGTTCCACAAGTGCTGCTGGAGGGATCAGCGTAACAGATCTGAGCCCACGTAATGTAGCTCTTTAGCAAGAAGAAGAAAGTTTAGAGGTTGTTTCTGCTGGAGTCTGTGACTGCTTCGAGCAAAATGAATGCTGTGCTGGATGCCTGTGTCCCAGGAAGCCTTGTGAGAGTCCCCAGGGGCACTCCCTGCCCTGTCAGCCCTGGGGCAGTGCTCAGTAGGAGGGTGCCTCACACTGCCCATCAGCTCTCTCCACAGCTGTTCCCATTCCTGAGGGACTTTTCCGAACCTGTCTCTTGTTCAGGCTGAGAGAGCTTAAGTCTTGGTTATTCAGGGAAACTTGGTCTTCAGCTGAACCTCCCAGTAACTCCTAGGGAAAGGTGGTGTCCCTTTGCAGCTTTCCAGGATGAAGATGCTGCCAGGAGCAGCAAGCCTAGGGAACACAAGATAATGCTGGGCACCCCCAGTGCCTGCTAGCTTGTGTTACTCCATCAATACAGACTAACAGGGACTCTTGTTTTGCACTTCCCATATGCCACCTCATCTTTCCTTCTGGCTGAGTGGTTTTCCTCAAATGACCTGTGGATCTCTGTAGGATGGGCTGCTTTGGTAAATTTTTTACATTGTAAAAGTGAACAAAAAATCAAGCCTAGATGTGATTCCCTGAGTCTGCACACGTTGAAAAGAGTTTAGGGGTCTGTAAAATGAAAACTGTGTTCTGTTTTCAACATATATCACTGCTGAAATTGTCATGGTCCAAGGCCAATGATTTTGTTCTGACTGTGGTGGTTGTAGGGCGATTTCCCCAGCTTTAACAGAGACTCTTTTGTGAAAGATTGGGCTCCAGCTGCCTGGGCCTGCAGTTTGCTTTCCTCAGCAGCCCCCAGCAACAAAATGGAGTTGGTGCATGTGTGGGCTGTTAAAATCTTCAGAGTGGAGTTTTATGTTTCCACATTTTCAGAAGCACTTTCCACCCATCCAAAGAGCTAATAGAAATAACTTGCTGCAAAATTAAAAAAAGCAAGTGTTCATATTGTGTGGAAATGTTAATTTAAACTTACTGAGGCTAGACCACATAGTTTACTTGCTAGCACTTACGGCATGGGTATTGAAATTTCTGAAGCACCATGAGTCAATAAGGGCTGAGAGTCAGCTGAGTTTCCTTCAGTCCCCTCACTGTATGACTGCAGCCAGCAGGATGCTGTGGCCCAGCATGGAGGGCACAGTGCTGGGTGTGCTGGGCACTGTGGAGCAGGGGAACAGCAGAATCAAATCCTTCCTGACAACTGCAGAAACTCAAATGAAGTTCATGTAAGGAATCAAGTGAGATCTGAGTATGCTGCTTTATACTCATGCAACATCCCTTTGATGCTTTCAGTTCTGTGTGTCTACGTATAAAACAAACACAGTGGAGATCTAGCAGCTAATTCTAGCCACAGAGAGAAATTAGCACACTTTAGTTGCTAATTCCTTGAAGGTATGAGTTGCTTCTGATATAAATATGAACATATGGCTCACTGTGCAGAGACTACCCACAAAATTATCATTTTTAGTTACAGTAAGCCAAAGCAGAGAAAAATGAAATTTGCAGAGGCAAAGATGCATCAGAAATTCGCTGGAACTACACTGGAGTTGCTCCCTGCATAAACAACCTCAGCAAACAATAATTAACACAGCCAGCATGTTTCATCATATTGTTAAAGAGAATAGAAACAGAGATAATCCCTTCTGAATTGCAATGCAGTGCCATGAATAAAGATATAGTTTTCTTTCTTTGGACTGCTAGTTTGGTTTTAAATGATACAACATCTTCAGAGTCTAAATGAACTGCTTGCAATGAAACTGGATGCTTCTTTCAGCATGGGATAACCATAACCAAATGAGATTTTAATTAACAGTTGAGTAAATCCTTAGTGAGGGCCTGAAATATGAAATATGCTCTACATCTGCATGACACCAAGAGATCTGTAAGAATACTGAGCTGTTTCTGATTAGGAAGTTAAGTAGGAGTCCTTGAATCCAGACCAGTGATGGTCGACTGATGTCTTCTCTTGAGCCTACTGCTAGTGCACAGGCCTGGAAGCTCTTAGTTATCCTAAAGCCAAAATGAAAATTCATTGCAGCTTTGATGGGTGGAATACTATTCTTTCTCTGTAGCTAATTTTCGTCCCATCCTTGATATGATTGAGTATAAAGCAGTAAAAAACCAAACCTAAATGTATCAGAGGCTTTAGCCTGTCCCCTTACATTCACCTTAGAGGTGAATGAATTAAAACACCTATCTAGTGTTTTACTATGCTAGAGATGTTCTCAGCCATCAGAATAGTCCTCAGGACCCCTGGCTTTCAACAGCTTGTTGTCTTGGAGCTTCTGCACATTACAACACTGTCCAGATCACCTACCAGAGGGCCCCAGAAACATCAAGAATGAAGGCACAACAGAAACTCTGTGTGAAAGAGAATTTACTGGAATAAAGCAAACCCAAAATCTAAATCTTTGCACACTGTTTCCCCTCAATATAGAGCAATTTCAATGTAGATGCAGCTGAAATCTGGCTGTGAAATTGACTTTTCTGTTTAAATACATGGTGCAGACTATGAGTACCTGAGGTGAAAGGCATCAAGGCTCTAGGATATGGATTTGAAAGAACACTGTGTATGGTTAGAGAGCCACATTTTACTGTGTTCAGTCTATAGTGACATGTGACTGTCTTGACTTTTCTGTTTAAATACATGGTGCAGACTATGAGTACCTGAGGTGAAAGGCATCAAGGCTCTAGGATATGGATTTGAAAGAACACTGTGTATGGTTAGAGAGCCACATTTTACTGTGTTCAGTCTATAGTGACATGTGACTGTCAGTCCCACCTTGAAACCAGTTCAGTGACTTGTCTGCACTCTTCTAGTCTGGAAGCAGTTCCAAACCTCACTGCTCTTATCCCAGGAAGTTTTCTGCATTCTGGGGGAACTTGCTCTTTTTGCACAATAGCCTTGCTGGTCCTGTAAGGTCCCCCACTTCGGTCACCATGCCAGATGTCCTCCTATGCCACCTTCTAGTGCAAATTCACCTTCGTAGAACACAGATGGTCATGGTTATGTGTAACTCTAGGTGACGTCTCACTAGTAGATTGGCCAGATGTCCTCCTATGCCACCTTCTAATGCAAATTCACCTTCATAGAACACAGATGGTCATGGTTATGTATAACTCTAGGTGAGGTCTCACTAGTATATTATGGAGAGCCATAGGATAACCCTATCTGCTGAAAATCTCACTGTCAAAGCCTGTGTCAATCACCCTCCCTTTCATGGTCTCAGTAAGGGCTCACAGTCATCCTGTGTTGACTACTCATGTTTCTTGCCTCTCTCTCCTGCCTAGTATGACTTTGATCTCTGCACTATTCCAACTTCACAGACTCCTTCCCACTGTAGCTTCTCATGTCACCCCATGCTTCTTCTATGAGTCTGTCTCTGTGGAGTGTAAAATATTGACTGATGAAAGAAAAAGGAAAATATTTTACCTATAAGTCTTAGTCCACATGGTCTCTGCAACCAAAAATAAATAAAGAAACTTTGCTGCTTTCACCATTAAGCAAATACATAATTGTAAACCATTCCAGAACAGAGGAACTGCATGTAACTGAGTTAATGCTTTTTTTGGCCACATTTCTTAATTATCGGGAAAATGGGACAAGGACTGCAAGCATACACCTGTCTTCCACCTTTTCTTGTCCTTATGACTCAGTCTCAGTATCGGACAAACTAGTTACTCAATGTGCTTTGCTGTTGCAACAGTGTAGATCTGAGAAGGAATGTGATAGAGCTTCAGGTGATACCACTTTGTACCTTGCAAAAACCACAGCGTGGTTAGTGGACAATTTTTCTTTTTCCCCCTTGGGAATGAAATCTGAAAATGAGAAAGGCTGATAAACTATTTCCAGAAATGTTGTATTTTGAGGACAAAAAGCAAGTGGAAGGAATAGAAGCACTGGAATACCAATAGTAAATAGCCTTACAGTACTTGTCTCTGAGTGTGCATGTTTATTACTGCAGCCAGCTTCCCTGTAGCTTTCTGGAGCATCTAGTTAGATCCTTGGACCCAGCTGGAGATGTTAGCTGTCCATACAGCTTTGCCAACAGCAGCAAAATGCTTAGGTCTGTGTGTTCA
This sequence comes from Acanthisitta chloris, assembly GCF_000695815.1. NCBI lineage: Eukaryota > Metazoa > Chordata > Aves > Passeriformes > Acanthisittidae > Acanthisitta > Acanthisitta chloris. Next base: position 7,130 of record NW_008691252.1, on the reverse strand, counting down.
GAAGTAGTTCTGATTCCAAGAGCCTAATATAAGCTCCTTGGGAACTTACAACCAGAAACTGTTAAAATTTCCATTGACCTCAATTTGCAATAACATTTGATCAAGGAATTGGGGCAAAATAAGTGATACACAAGCAACAGGGTTTAAATGAGCAAACTATAACAGGATTTACTGAAAGGATGAACTGGAATCTGCATGTGAGTCAGTAACAGGACTTTGGTCTCTGGCAACCTCTTTTATATTCAGTAAGAGTAGACACAATACCAATAGGATTTAAAGAGTGTTTTTTACAAAACCCACATGAGGGCTCGCTGCAGAGTCCTTTCTTAAAAACTGGGCAGGTTTACAAGGACTTTCTGCACCTAAACACTCACTAAAACAAAACAGAAAAGCTGTATGGGCACTGCAGGATGCTCACTGCTAATTGGAGCTCAGAACCACTGAGTGCTCACTTCATCTGGAGTGAAGGGCAGGATGAATTAATTGTGGGCAATTCCTGCATCCCTTGGGTCCTCTTTATCAGTAGATTCCTTATAGCTGGACAGTTTTCCAGGTTTCTCCACTGCTCCTCCAGAGTTGCTCCAGCTCTGCAGTTGCTCAGTGAGACACTGGAGGACACACCCCTCAGCTTCAGCCACTGGCAGCCTCTTCCTTCTCGAACTCTTTCCTCTTTCCTAAATTATTCATCAAATTCCAAACAAGACAAAAACTTTTCTTGAATGCTCTAGCTGCAGTCCATTTTAGCCCTGCTCTTTTCCTTCACACAGCTGTGGTACGTACTTGCTTTTATCCTCTCAAAGCTTCTACACAAACAAAGAGCAAGAAAACCCATTAAAAGGAAGGTGTGCCTAATAATTCAATTACCTGCTCACCACCAGTGGTAGCCCTGAGGGCCAGCTAAGCGTGCTGGCACCAGCAACTCCTCCTCTCAACTGATGTCTGCAGAAACCTTCTACAGTCTTGAGGAGCAGGGAGTGTAGAGGGGGAGAAGAGGGGACACTTGGGACCTGGGTACCCATCGTACAGCCTGTAGCTAGTAACAGGAAGAATGCTACAGGTGGAGCTGTGATTTGGGAAGGACAAACCAGCAGTCTGTTGTTTGTGATCCTGCTAATAGTCCTCAGATATGTATTTCTCCAATTAGCTGGCGAGCTCAAAAGACAGGTGTTAGCCTAGGAAGAGGGAATTTGAAACAAGCTGTCATTCCAAGAGGGAGAGGGGTTGCTATAAGAGCTCCACATGCTCAGTGGATTCACGTAGTGTTCAGATATACTCAGTGTTTGGTGTGAGTTAGAATGTCTTGATATCTTGCAACAAAACTGTTTCTTTGGAGAGTGACTCTTAGCTTTTAAAAGAAGGCACTATCTGACAAGTATGATTTTGATTCCTATAAAAATCACTGCCAATCTCCCTCTCTAATTTTTTCACTCACCTAATCTAGCTATGCATGTCTGTAATGCCAAAATACAAAGATGAATTGTTTTTTCAGGTGCATGTGACGGACAATGTGGTGGTAGCTGAGTACGTCGATCTCACCCTTGTGTAAGAGGCATGAGGCTGGATATATTCCCATGCTCTCTGCTACAAATACGACATTGTCTGGGTTGGGAAAACAAAAGTATCTTGATGTGATATGCTGTGATGTCATTTTGCTGCGTGCTGCTGGATCGCGTGGTTCAGGCTCTTCACTTTCTGTACTCCAGGGGTGGTGAAAATTAGCACAGAGTAAACAGAGCTAGTAGCTCTGCTTCAAGGCATGCTGTGGATTGTGGCACAGAAATCAGGAAAAAGCACTTCCTTATTATTTACTCTACTTTCACAGAGCAAAAGTGGCTTCCGTGCTTTCTGGAAGAAGGTGCTACTTTGCACAGTCTGTGTCTGAATCACACAAGGAGGTTTAATAGCACTTTCTTGTGTTCTGTCTGGGCTAGAGAGCCTTCCTGTTTTGGGGGGATTTGTTACATGTTGATAGGATGTGAAGAATTACACTTATTTTTAATAGATACTGTTTTTAATTGAGTAATGTTTGATAATATAAAAATCCCCCAATTTACTTTCTAAACACACCTGTTAGCACTGGATCAGGCAAATACCAAAGCAGCTGCTCAAGCAGGAAAACACTGCTCAAGAGCATCTAACCTGCTCCTTGAGGGTTTACTTCTTGTGTCAGGTTTTCACACAAACTCATTTCGTACGACACATCAACCTCTATGCTTAATTTGACTGGGGAAGTTAAAATAGGCAGGTTATATAATGATGTTTATCTTTACATCAGGAAGTCAACTAAGAAGCTGTTAAGCTGATATTATATAACACAGCCCTGATTATAGAAAGTGTGGAGGAAGATGATCTAGGTTGATGCATGTCATATTGGCAGTAATTGTCAAAGAATATAATTAATATTGTTTTGTATGCTTTTGTTTTTGATGTTTTGCAGCCTTCTGGAAGAGGCTGGAGCATTAGCAGTCAGGTACTGAGTTTGAATTGTTGACAAAAATTCTAATTGCACTATTCTATACATTAGGTACATACATTTAAATTAGACATTATAAATAATGAAGTCAAAGTCATATATCACTTCCTATAATGCTCTCATTCCTGAGATTGCTGAAATAATAAAACTCACTCTTTTGTAGGACTGTGAACTGTCCCGAACTCGACAGATAAACCTTATTACAAGAGCAAGAGAACGATGAGTATACTTTATGCACATGGCATACAGTCCCTAACTGGACAAGAGCTCAAACAACTTCAGAGCACACAAACTGCACAATGATAGGCAAAAAAAAAAATTTTAAGAGAAAAACAAGTCCAGGTTTCCCTTACTCTCCCTGTAAACAGGAACACGTTCATCTACTAGCCATACTCAGCTGGACTCTCTAGCACTAAGAATAAAGGCATCTTTGTATTCTGATCAAGATTGAATTAACTTAAGACAAGTTTCAGTTATGAATTGGATATAGAGTTCACAAATTAAAAATATGAAGCTTGTATTCCTGAGGAAACTTTCTTCTCTGTATGAAAAAAAGATTCAAATCAAATAAGCAGAGATGTATAAGGGGATCCCATGAGAATTCCATTGCGTAGGCTTAATTAAATAAGCTAAATTGTGATTTTTAGATAAAACTTTGATTTTCACAACTGAAGATTGGATCCTTCTGTGTGTAATAGGCAGCAGCTTATTTTATCCACAAGAATGAAGATGATAGACAAGAGTGAGCTGGAATTTTGACTGATAACAGTATATATGACAGGCACGTGAATCACTGGGTTGTGTGACATAGTGACTGCACACTGTATTGAAAAGAGCAGATTTAGTCTCTAGTAGCCTCGTGAAAATCAGCTATTTGTAGTAGTTCTTGCAGGAAAAACGACACGTTACCACGCCGTGTTTTCATTCAAGTAGAATGCTTCTGCAAGAAGTTGTTTGCATCTCTTATAACCCACAAAATTACAGATGATAAAGAAAAGGCACTCTCCTGAAAAGACAGCTCCTGGCAGGTAAGGCTGTGGCACACGATCCAATCTTATCAGACATCAGAGAATCCAGATGAGTGGAAGCATAATGAACAAGCTAACTTCACTCAGGCTTCATTTCTTATTAGCCAGGGGAAATTAGGCTTCATTAGTTTCATTGCTTCCCAGTTAGCTGTGAAGCATTGCACTGACTTTGCAGGGGAAGTGAAGTGAGAGCTTTTCTGCAGCTGTCAGAGATCCTTTCATGAGTAACAGTTCCCAGTTCTGAATGAATAAGGAAAATCATCTGCTCTGCATACTATATGGTGAATTTGGGCATTAAACAGATTTTCTTGTGTTTTCTTTTATTAGTAAGCCAAATACATATTAAAAAAATCTCAAGCTTTCCTCATTACTCTCCAATATGTAGCAATTCTTTCTGCTCAACGTTATTGATTCTATAAAATATGCCACTTTATACATCAGTGTCCAACTTGAATATGAATTGATGTGCCAGTATTTATTGAATTAGTCTGCCCCACCTTTTGCTTTCTTGGCTATACTGACAACTGTAAACTCTTGCAATGTGGTGATGCCTGTTGTCCTTTGCGTCTTGATGTTCAAACGATTGTTGCTGTGTTGATTGGTGTGTTATCTGTGAATTCAGGGGATGTTTCTTGAGCTCTCCTGTGCAGAGTTCATCATTCCTTTCCAGTTTCTGTTTGGGGTGCCAGCTGCAAAACATCTACTCATATTGCCAGTTTGGGCAGTCTATGTAATTTTCAGCTGGTTCCAGTGGGACTTAAGGGGTCCACCAGGTAGCTGACAGGTAGTCAAACCCTCCGTGTCATATTGCCCTGCTTGTGGCCAAACTGTGATTGCTGCAAGACATAATAAGCCTGACAGCATTCCTGTTCCCTGCAGTGGGGTGCCAGTCATACAGGTGGTGCTTCTAGAGCAGAAAGAGCCATTTTTAAAGTGGCAGCTGGCCTGCCTCGAGGAGTAAGAGCTGGTGTACAATCAAGTACAAATCCGTGGCAGGGGTCACTACTGTGATCACTTTCAGATCACTTGCCAACCAGCTCTGGCACAAATTGTCAAAATGGGAAAGCATTGTCTCCGTTTCACTGAGTGTGCAAACTGAGTTTATGAACCTCTCACACAGGGCTGCGTTTACCCAGGTCCAAATGGCATGGGCTAGGATCAGGAGGCTGTGACAGATGCTTGTCCACATCTGGGTTACATGCTGGTGCTGTGATGGCCTCTTTGCTGCCAAAAGCTGCCTGCCCCCATATCACCCCCCCCAAACACCATGTCCTTCTACAGGCAGAGCAGTAAGTGCATCGTAGCAAGCTGACTGTACCCACCTGGTTCGGTCCCAGGCACAGTGTCCCTTGCAGGCTGCTGGCAGCAGTTGCAAAAGAAGGGATTTTAACAGAGAAATCTGAAGGCAGAGAGGAGCCATCAATCAGATCCTTCTCTGCTTCTGGGGCCAAGAGGACTACAACAGCAACCAGCTGCTGCTTCGTATAATTGTTGTGGAGTTCCTATGCCAAGGGTCATTCTGGAGCATAGCCAGGCGTGTTGAGCACAGCATAATGCTGACTTCTGTGCTGACCACACCAGTCATAATTTAAGTACAAGCCTTTCTGTATGTGCCTATAATGGTTTTATTTAAGTGATATTGCTTAAGCTGTGGCACAAACGATGCTTTGGTTCATACCCAGCTTTCCCCTCCTCCAGGGGAACTACATAATTTCCTGAAAGTTGGAGCCTGAAAAAGACAACGTGTAAATACAGGACAGTGTTGCAACACTGACTCTTACTGCAAGATTGCTAGTAAAAATGCTGTTTGTCATTCATGGGATGTTTTCTATATGTGCTGGAATTTCAAACCTGGTTTACATACTGAAGTTTAATACTGTGCTTTCTGGTTCAACTGCTTTCAGTCAGCAAATACACTCCTAGAACTGAAACAGAAGTGCCGGGAACCAACACCACTCTCTGAGGTACAATAAGGCTCACCTAATTGCTTCCTGACTTGCTGATCCGTCATCCTGACCCCCTCTTTGATGTTTTCTTTTTCCTTTTTTTTTTTTTCCTGGAGCATTAGTAACAAGTGAGAAATGCTGTCTCAGGCTGTTATATATGGGATTATTTCTCTATCCCCAGCACAATGACCGTGTGTAATGGGATTATCTCTTCTTTAAAATAAAAAGAGACTTGGAAACATCAAATCCTGTTTATGAAAAAGTAATTTCTTTATGGTGGTTCCTTTAATTGTTAAAAAAAATATTCTTTTTTGGCTTTGTAATAGTACATTTATGTTGGTCAGCAAAACTAAGCTAAATGCTGCAGATGTCTCTGCTAGCTAAATTTAGGCTGTTCTTCTCTCTTGTATATATATATATTCCTGTGACATCAAGAGGACTGTGGCCCCTTTAGAGTACATTTATTGCTGTTGTAAACAGTGAAAACTGATGAGGCCAGATGATGGATGTTTCTGCCAAGGTCCCTTCTTAGGCTTTCATTTCAAAATACTCAAACTGATACCAGTTGGTGCCAAAACTCTTAAGATATGAAAATACAACTAGAAAGGAGAAAAATGGGAAATGTGTGTCAGCACTAAATGTATGTTCTGTTTTCTTCAATGAGACATGTGAACACTCTCACAGTACATAGCTGTGGGAGGAGGAGAAACTCCTGGCACAAATCTGAGAACAAAACATGGGGGTATTGGGAAGGGAAAGGAGAGAGGTCTTTACTAGATCTGGGTTAGATTTGTTGCAGTGTAAGTTTCCTTTAAGATTAGGTCTTTGCAACAGCCAAATCTAGCCCTGATTTTAGACTTGAAATTTGCAAGAGTTACCCAGGAGATTCTTTCTAGGCTCCTGGGATAAGCTCTTGTACATTTTTGGTTGTGTCTAAATCGAAAAAAGTATAAATGGAGATGCAAACTTGGATCAAAAAGATCACATCAGCAGGATTTTCTTTGAACTCCCAAGTTTCTCTCTGCCTCTCATATGCACATGCATACAGGATTGGAAGTGTTTCAGGTCTGAGGATCTGGTTGATCGTCCATCTGGTTGAGAAATAAGTTAACATTGCCCCTCAGTATAAGCATTTGAGTTGCCCCTAAATTCATCAGTTTTAATACACGTTTCCCTTTAATGGGTATAGTCAATACGCTGCAAAGCTCTTGCATGTTTCCATCCAAGCCTCCCATTTCTGTGTCCTCTCTCCCCTTTGCTATCATGCAAAAAAGGAAGCTGTCTGTTGCCTTGGAATGCACCTCGTTATCATTTCCATGCCAGCGTTGAGAAAGTAGCTTTCACGATTCTGATCCGTCCACGATGTCAGCCTATACAGCCCAATTCCTAAACTTTCCAGTAAGCAAGGCTCCTCATGCTCTCTCCCATGATGTCCTTATGCTAACCTTAACCTCTGTCAACTGCAGCAGAGCTATTTCTTTATCCTCCTTCAAATAAACCCTTCCTCCTCATCCTGTTCTTTGCCAGGATGAGTGAAGGAAAAAAACCCCCAACAACCCAGCAACAGGTGGATACCAGTGCTGGTGTATCCCTTATTGCGCGGGTCAGCAAGGTCTGTAAGGTTTCTGTGCCCTCGTGCCATGTAACGAGGCTCTCTCTTCCCGCAGCAGGGCACAGCTCTAG
>NW_008691251.1:0-19465 GCF_000695815.1 Acanthisitta chloris | reverse complement strand
TAAAAGGAGATCAGGTTGGTCAGACAATTATTGTTGGGGTTTCTAACAAAAGGAGAAATTTGTATCTAAATTCCGTATGTAATTTTAAACACTGGGTTCAGATTATTCTTGCCCTGTCTTTCACAGTTTTGTTTGTTTGGACAAATTATTAAACCTGTAGCCATCTGTAATAAGAAATTAGCACCTTTGAGCACAAGACCAAATTGGAACAGTGCATTTAAGATGTGCTGCTGTACTATTTTACCTATAGCTAGATGTAGTTTTCATTTCCTAATAATGCTCACAAAGACAAGGTACTTCCCCTCTGTGCTCATTAAAACTGAAGATAAATTTGTATTTTCTTGATTTTGAAAAGTTTCCTAGAAACATGATTACATAAAGCAATTACATTATTATGAGATTGGTTTATTACTCATTTTTGTCTGTTGCAATTTCAACAGGGGACAACATGGTGAGTTAATGTTGTATTCTCTCACTTTATTACTTTCATGATCAAGTTGCGCTGGGGAGGAATTTAGTTTCATTGCATCTAGAAAACTGCTCATATCAGCATGCACATCTCAACTGTTTACACATCCTCTTCTACCCTCAGTTCCCTCAAATTTAGCAGATTTCTACCTTTCAGATCAATGCAATACATATTCTAACAATTTGTGCCAGAATAAAGTTCAGGTGGGACCCAAATAGCAAAAAGTGATGAAAAGTGGGCTGGAATCTATAACTACAACTGTATTCAGCTCCCACAGAGCCACAAATCATGCCTCAAGAAAGTGGAATTTAACAATTACTCTTCTACAGCTACTGTCTCAAGAGGAATCACTATGTAATGGTCCTGCAAAAGAACTACAGAGTAGCAGCATAAACAGTGTTCATTGCATATATCCAGTTTTAAGTAGCTAAGCATTTTTCTTGCAGGAGCAAGAAGCCTTTTTATCCCTGAAGGCCAAACAGAGCATGTGAGGACCTTGGGTGGACCATGCATTAAACATACATCTTCACGTTATCCAAGAACATACAAAAAAATACACAGCCCCAGATCACAAAAAATGTCATTGACCGTACATTCCCCTGCTCTACAGCAGGGCAACTCTTTCAGTCCACCAAGTGCCAGACTGAAACTTTGGGACTTGGCAACTCAAGGCATTTGTTCATTTGAACGCAGCATAGCAGCCAAGCCCTAAAAAGACACAAGTGCCTTGAGCAGCCATGTGTTTTGACTCCTTATCAATACTCAGCTCATTACAGCCTCATGGCTTCTCCATGCCAATGCTGATGCCTGATTCATGATGAAGATAAACACAGGTTGTCAGCTTCACCAGAATTTTACTTTTAACAATTCACTTCTCCAGAGACCTCATCAGATGAAAAAAAAAAAACCAGACCCAAAAACCCCAGCAAAACAACAAAAAAAACCCACAACAAAACAAAGGATTTTGCATAAGGGAATCAATTGTACCCTCAGTTTGCAGATGGCACCAAGTTGGGTAGGAGGTTGATCTGCTAGAGGATAGGAAGGCTCTGCAGAGGGATCTATGAGATTAAATACAGCCAAGTGCTGAGTCCTGCACTTGAGTCACAACAACCCCATGAAGTTCTACAGGCTGGGGGAAGAGTGGCTAGAAAGCAGCCCAGCAGAGAAGGATCTGGGGGTGCTGGTTGACAGCCAGCTGAACATGAGCCAGCAGTGTGCCCAGGTGGCCAAGAAGGCCAATGGCATCCTGGCTTGCATCAAAAACAGCTTGGACAGCTGGACCAGGGAAGTGATTGTCCCTCTGTACACAGCACTGGTGAGGACACACCTTAAGTACTGTGTCCAGTTCTGGGCACCTCACAACAATACCTGACCTGAAAGAGGTTGTAGCAAGGTGGGGGTCAGTCTCTTATCCCAGGCAATGAGCAACAGGAGGAGGACATAGCCTCCAGCTGCACCAGAACAGGTTCAGGCTGGACATCAGGAAGCATTTCTTCACATAAAATGTTGTTTAGCATTGGGACAGTTTTTTGTAGCAAGGTGGGGGTCAGTCTCTTATCCCAGGCAATGAGCAACAGGAGGAGGACATAGCCTCCAGCTGCACCAGAACAGGTTCAGGCTGGACATCAGGAAGCATTTCTTCACATAAAATGTTGTTTAGCATTGGGACAGTTTTCCCAGGGATGTGGTGGAATCACCATCCCAGGAGGCGTTCAGGAAACAACTGGACATGGCACTTAGTGCTATGGTCTAGTTGGCAAGGTGATAATTGGTCAAAGGTTGGACTTAATGATCTTAGAGACCTTTTCTAACCTAAATGATTCTGTGATTTAAAGGTGCAAAAAAATTAAAATAAAAGACAACTCAAAATAAAAATAATAATAAAAAAAACTAAGACTGTGCGGCACAAGCACTTGCATACTTATTTTCAGTGTGGACCACTTATTACATATATTCTCAATATAACAAATCTGAAGGAAATCTTCCAAAAGGTCATGTACTTGGGACTCAGTATAGGTGGATCTAAAATAAGTATATATGAATATGTCCACCTCTTCCCTCACAATCATAAATAAAAACTAGGGATCTTAGAAAATAGTCAGACTATCTAACTATTAAAAGCATCAGTTTTACAGCAAGTGATTAAGTGCTATAGATAACATGCTTTTGTGAATCAAGCAAAGTATTAGAGATAAAGCATGGCCTTACAAATAATTTACCAATTTATTTTTCTTGGCCAGCTGTGTTTAATAGCTTTGGTCTTTCTGGTGAAGCAGACATCAAAATAAATTTACTCTGGGGGGTCAATTAAAACTTTTTTTTTTACATTAAATTAAATGTTTGCTTATTTTAGAGTACAAGAGCATACATTTTAGTTAAAACTTGCAATGAAATATAATGTTACTTTATAACAAAATTTTATGTGCTTCACTTGAAAAGTATTAATGGAACTTGCTTTAACCTCATTTTTTTTCCTCCTTAGCTATTTTGAAGATGTAACATTATGGATTAAGTATGAATTGGCATGTCATTTCAAATACACATTTTTCAGGGAAGAAAACCAACAAAATATATTTTGCTTGGCAAACAAACAAACCAATCACCTTTATTTAGGACATTTAGACTCAGTTCCAAAATATACGTGGTGCCTTCAACAACATATGCAATGCCTTCATCCCTCCGGCTTCTTCAAAATAAGCCTCCCATCTACTTACACTGCAAAGTGTCTGGAGCATAAACTTCTGAGCTAAAATTATTCTAGTAACTCTATACTTTCTAATACAACAAGGTTCTCACTTCCACTGGGGCCTTTATATAGTGGAGTCAGAATTAATAACAACTTTGACCTAATCAAATGATAAACTCTTGAAATTGAAGGGACAAGGAAGAGAAAAAGGCGTCAAAAATTACCTTCAGAATAAATGTATGAATTTAACTCAATTTCCCACAGGCATTTTAGACAGATATTATTCAAAGTCTTTAAAACTAGCCACACATTTTTCAATTATTTAAAGAACTGTCTGAAGGTTCAGCATTTTTTTCCAAAAGGCTTATGGTGGGTTTGGTTCTGTACCACAACCAACCTCTATTCAGACATAGGGCAGCATGGGAGCTGCAAATAGCTACATCTCACAGGTCCACAACTGCTTTGTTTAGTACAAATTAAACATGCAGAAAAAAACCTTTTATATCAAAAACCTACCTCCAGTTCCTGCTAGACTTTATGTTGTGGGAAACCAAGTACTGCAGTCACATGCATTCTGCTTCAGGTTTGCCCCATGTACAAGCTATTCTTATATCAGTAATTTTCAAAGCAGGAAGATCTGTGTTTGTTTTCTGAAAGCAAGGAAGCTTCAGCAGGGAAATTTACTATCAGACTTCTCCACTTAGCTCCAACATTCCATATCATACACTGATGTCAAAATTATTGTACCAGTGCCCCATCAGATATGCAAATTATATAATTTTGCAGCCATTGAAAAAAAGAGTTTTAAAAAAATTTTTGTTTTGTTTTTACCTCTTCTGAAACAAACAGGACTAGTCTTGGCAAACCTGAAAGTCCTTTTTCCTTTATCGCAGGACAAAATTTGTATCTTGCTAAGTTCATAGCATACATATTAGAAATAGAACCACCTGCAAAAAGAGACATAAAAATATCATATTAGCCACAGCACTAGCACCTGCTGTGCATCTGAGTCCTTGACCTATTAGGGAAAAAATAAACCATACAGTTAGCCTAGTGATGCATCCATGACCGTTTATTCCCTCCCCCAAAAGGCTACAGACATAAAATGCACTTTGGGCTCTGCAGCATGCATGGAAACAGAACATGTTTGAATGCTCTTTGGGGATACTTCCTGAGGAATAAGAGCTGTGCCCAAGCAGTCCTTCCCAACAGAGAAAACCCTGGCACAGATCCTTCCCATCTACACTGAAGCAGTGCTAGCTCAGCTGCCTGACCCAAGCTCAGCTGTGGCTGCACTGTACAGAGCCTAGGACGTCTTGGGCAACCAGGACTCAGAGTACTGTTTCAACACAGTGGTCTGGAACACTGCCTTACAGAACATTTGAAAACCATGGCTTATCAAGCAGCTTCATTAATATTTGTTTAGCCTTATCATAACATTTAATAAAATTATAAAAACTCAGAAGAGTTAAGCTCACAAAACTCCTAACAAACTCTGGCTCCCACAATTCATAGGCAGGATACACACATCCATGCCCTCAGGGACCACTGATTGCTGTCTAGTATGTAAATCAGCTTCCTGTCTGTCAACTAAATTCACTCATTCTAATGAGGCTGTTGGTAGTGTTGTTGACAAGGTTAGGAAGGGCATCAGATACAAACAATTAATTTCCATAGAATTATATATTAGAATCACTGAATTACTACTAGAACACATAGATTAAATAGTTGTGTAGCTGTCTCACTAAACTTTTGCATGCATTTTCAAATATTCTACATGGCTCCAATGTTCATGGAATTAATGGCATTAGGTGGTTTATAATGACTCAGCTTGAAGTCTGAATTGTTCCTACCTGGATTAAATATACCATCGCCTTCTTCCCAGCCTATAAACTCAATCATTTTCTTGATGACTGCTTCTTCCACCAACAGAAACACAGGGGATACTTCATATGTATATCTGAACAAAAATAAAAGCATCACAGTTGGTATTAAAACTACAGAATTCATGACACAGAGTATTGCTAAAACTAGATAAAGGCTTCTTGCACCTTTCTCTAATCTATCAGCAGCTGACCACCATCAGCAGTAGAACTTTAAACTAAAAACGTTATGGGTCTGACCCAGTAGAGCAATTGCTTAGTTCCTGGCAGCACCACGGACACTTCCACTCTCAAAGTAATACATCAGTTTTTTCTTAATGTAGGTCACATGCTTAAATTTCAGCTTTGCATTTGCAAGTAAACAGTAGACAGGTACCAATTTGCATTCAACTCTGTGCAGAATGCTTCAAAGGATATGAACAACTAAGTTAAGTCTGGTTAATTCCTTTTTAAGTACTAAGTAAGATAAAAGTCTAGGTTTAAAAGCATTGGGGGGAAAAAAAACCCCTTAGAGCCCACCTTATGAACTAGAAAAAAAAAAGGCCTCATCAGATTAATCAGGCTTCTGGTGAGCTATTCAGCCAATCTGAATCAGATTGTTTTCTCTCCCAGATTCCTGCACAATTCCTACCTCTTCTCTAATACTGAAAAGATAATGCAGAAGCAAGGAAGCAAAAAAACCAAAACCTCTTACACAAAAAAACCATACTGATTCATCATTAAGAGGACAAAGAACCACACTTACACACTTGGGTTCAGTGCTTCTGTAATGAAACGAGCCACTAACGAGTAATAATCTATTCCAGCATAGAGCTGATTGAAAAATCTTGGATGGCCTGAAAACACAGATGAAAAGCAAGTGACAGGATACACAAGGAAAGAGAATACATCTTAGTCCCTCTCAGTTGAATGCTGATCATTGCAAACCACAATTCACTCAGTTCTCTCAATATTCTCTGGATTTAATTGTCCTTTTCTTACATTAGACAATCCTTCGAAAGTACATTTAATAAGCACCTTCAGATGCCAAAACAAGGCTTGAGAGATGCAAGTAGTGTGCAGAATGAATGTGTTGTTCAGCAGTTTTCCAAATCCAAAAAGGAAATGGAATTGACAATTGAAGTATACATAGTGGCTTTTAGCAGTGGTTTTGAGAGGCCACAATGGATGCTCAGCTAAGTTTTACTAAGCAGGAGAACACAAGAACCTGCTTATCCCAGGCAGCTGTACCTATGCTCCCACCAGTGTCTCAATACTGAGAAAGAAAGGCAGTATAACAGCTTGGAAAAATTTGTTGCACACTTAAAATGAGAAGTGAAGAGAATTTCTTTACCTGCCTTGAAACAGTGAGATATAACCAATTATGACAAAATTCTATACTATTGCTGACTATAAAAACAAGTCAGTTCAACAGTGGGATCACCACCTAAATTTTAATCCACAGCATAGTACTTTTACATGCAAAACCAGGCAAACTGTATGGCTCCATTTATATCTGGGGCTTCAATAAATGTTTATACTTAGATGAAAGACTCTTTGCACAGCATATTTTTATGTCTCTTTCTAAGGTGACATAGTGCAACAAATGATAATCTCAAGGCAATTTGTAGAAGCAAAAAGTAACACCTTCCAGAAACTCAGTAATTATATCTGCTTATTAGTGCACTCCCTCTGCAGATCAGTATTGCTAACCTTCTATGGTTTCCAAAGGCATGAGTTCACTCAGAATTATTTTAGGGTTTTGCTTTGTATCAACAGTGACTGCAGCAGGGAATATAGCCTGGAAATGCACAACTATACCAAATGTCCTTCTCACTTCCCAAAACACAGCTTAAGCCATACCATATCTGAAATCCTGAGCCACTGATTCACAGCACTATTTCCTGAACAGATGTTGTTCATCCCTTTTCACTAAGATTGAATTATCCTACACATGCTGCAGAAAGGTTAGCTGTAGAGAACTAATCCTGCAGAGATGCGGCATACTGTCTCTGAAACACTACAGGCTCTCTTCTCTCAGTGTCTGGATCAGGAATTACTGCCTATCAGCAAATTAACACCCTACAAGACTATTGCTCAAAAAGAACAGTAATAAATAGAGGGTAATCATCACTAAGAACATATGAGGGCAATGATGGCAACTCCAAATCTCATCACTCAGACAGCAAGAAACCTCACACAAAGGTCCTTCTCCTGTCTGCTTTGCTAGACTGTTATATCATACTTGTCTAGGTGACTTTCACAAGACTTCAAAATTACAGAACCTACTATTAATGCCAATGGCATTACATTAATTAGTTTTTGATTAGTGTGCCATTATGACACATTTTAGTAAAACCCATGGTGACCAGCATTTAGTCAAACAACAGAAACACAGCCAAGTGTTTGCATACTTATATAGGCAGGTAGAAAACAAACATTCACCATTCACCACTCTCCACCCCAGGGTCCCCTGAAAGGTCACGGAAATTTGCAGATATTATCTTGTGTTTCTAAGTTAGCATACAAAATAACTGCACTAGAAATCACATTCCTACTCGTTTTGACGCTGTATTGTATAACATCCTGGCAGAGCTGCAGGAGTTTATGATGAGATTCTCCAGTGTCCCTCATTTCCAGGTCAAGAATCTGCTTCAGTGTTTCAGGGGCTTGCCATTCACAGACCTAGTGATGGGGAGGGGAGCAGACACCATCAGTGAACATGTTAGCAAAAAGGAAGAGGTTATTAAAAGGACAAGATAAGCATCACATTCAGCACAGCTTTCACAAACTGCCCCATTGCAGGGCAGGATGCCACCAAAAATATATCTGCTAAACTGGTCTCATGGGATGTTGGTTTTATTCTGTCTCAGGCATTGCTCAACCATAAAAACTGGAGTGCGGAATGCTGGAAGGCAGAAAAGCATGAGGCCTGAAGCTCAAATTCTGATCTTATCTAAGGATTTGTAATCAGCATTTTCAGATGCTGTTCTGCCAAGGGGTGGGAACAATCAGTACCCACCCAAAGGCAAGCATGATTTATTTGTAGGTCCTCTTCCCGTACAGCCTGTTCAAGCAGGGGTTCTGCAAAACCTACAGCAATCTCACAATGCTGCCCTTTCACAGTCGTACCACATCCACTGTTCCTCCTTCTCCAACACCAGTGCCTCTGAGGAGCAGACAAATAACTCGCCCCCACCCCAAACAAGAACAACACTACAGCCATTTGTGATCTCACAGAAAACAACCATTGTACTCTGAGATAAAAAGAACACTCATTATTTTCTGGCAGATATGTATGCTAATTATGTTATTGAAAGGTTTTATAATATATTCTTCTTTAAACTGTAAGGCTGTCTTTTTACTTCAGAGCCAGGCACAGACTAGAAGCAATTTTGAGGCTACTAAAAGTGTAATAAAACACAGCTTACACAAAAAATTGATCATTATGTCCATTAAAAATTTTCACAACACTCTACAGCTTTACCTTTTCTGTTACATCATCAGCTTTCTGAACCACTTCTTCCAGTATAATCTTACAGGCTTCTTCCACAAACTTCTCTCCTGCTTTTGAGTCCATTATTGGACCATTTAGGATGATCCCATCCACCAAAACAGCATTCTTCTTCTGGAGCATCTCCTGTTTGCAAACACCAACTGTAAGATAAACAATTCTTCATTAGGTCAAGGCCTGGATAACTAAGTAATAAACTAGAAAGACATTCTTTCATTGCTGAAGATTTAGTCAACTTAAAAAATTCACACAGACTTCTCACATGTACAAAAATCCTAGATTTTGGTGGAAGAATCTTTATAGATAAGAAAAACAATGTTACTTCAAACCTAGACTGTTATTCTGCAGGTAACAATAGCCTACTGTATTGTATCTACTACTTTCTGTAGCATACAAAAGCATGCAAGTGACCTTCCAAACAGAGGAAAACACAATTCTGACTGAGAACATGTTACAGCTGGATAAAGAGAAATACAGTGAAAGATAATGGGCATTATTCTTAGCCATCCCTTCTGCTCCCCTTTTTCCATGAAATTATTTTCAGCTTCATTTCCTGTATCTTTATGCTGCTCCTTCCCACCAGCCGGTCCTCTTGCTCTGAGTCTTCTGCATCCTTTGCAAAGTGCTTCACTGACTCACACTCCGTGAAAATAAAACCTTTCAAGATTGCTGTCAATATCACATACCTGTACTTCTTTCTGCCCTTATCCAATTAAGTGACCTCCGTCACTAATTACAATAATCTGCTAGGCAGATTATCTTGTTTATTCACTTCTTCAGTGATGATCTCTTTCCTCTCCCTCCCCTTTACTCCTCTGAGGTATTCCACAAACACATTGCTACTTCCTCCTTTACATTATTTCTGGAAGTGCACCCAAGATGCTTAGAAGGCGCTGGCCAATAGTGACAACTACGTATCTATTTCATGTATTGATTTCATATGGCAAGATCAGGACTCCGGTTTTCATGAACGTGAGGATAAAGATGAAAGTGAGACATTCAGAGATATCAAGGGAGCAGACATTTGAAACAGTATAGTGCTGAAAGAAGAAGCGGTAACTACCACAGTCAAATTATCTGGGTTACAGACAGTACCTGTTCAGTGATCTTGCCTTAGAATAGCTCAGATCTATAAAGCCAGGCAGCACTGCCATGAAGTGTCATCTTCATCTACAGTGAACGTGGTGGAAGGCTAAACATGTATGGGGAATGTTTTATGCCCTAAACAACTTCACTTTCTGATTTACTTTTTTGCTCCAGTCACAAAGTATAGAAGACAGGTAGCTTTTTCACAGACCTAAACAAACAACCAAATTTCCAGAAGACTGCTAGACACTGCAGTCTGACATATTCATCATCCTTATCATAATTACAGCTCTTCATGCACAGGAAGACATAGAAGAATAACAATGCTGCCTAGAAAGGTGTATCACTTCAAGCTCCATTGATTGAAAGAAACCCTGTCAGTCCCATGAGCTTTATTTTATTATGACTCAGAGAAGCTATTCCGTTCACTTTGACTTATCAGAAGAGATAAGACAAACAAGATAAAATTCTAACATAAGATGGGACGATGGGACTTCATGATTCCTATAGCACTGCTGACAAAAATGAGACACCCCTCCAACCCCAGCATTTCTAAAATTACATCTATTTTTAATCTAAATGGGCAATATACTAAATTTTGCTGAACAGAGTAGCCTTCAGCACATTGTTATAGAAGAGGCATAAATATTCTTATGGGACAGACAGAGAACAAGAAGGTAAACAGTATTAAATCTTCAACAGGCAAAGAAGGAAAATCACAGACATCAAAAATGTCAATTATCATCATGCTTCCCAGCACAGCACAGCAGAGGCATGGTGCAGAAACCGCAGCTTTGAAAAAGCCTTAGAGGTTTCTCTCTGAAAACACAAGCTAGTAGGTCAACTTTATAAGACTTAAAAACACAAGTTATTACCAAGAAATTGGAAGGCATCAGGTCTTTGGGCAGACTGAACAGACACTACTTTTGAATTGAGAGTTAGTTATTTAATGCATTAATAGTTGCCCTAAATACTACCCTGAGTTTAACACACAAAGGAATCTCAGCCTTAACATCACCTGGAGATGCTACCAACTCCATATATGCCAAAGGTGTTTTGTTTCTATGAAAAAGAAGACAGGACCTACAAAAAAACAATATGGGAGATGAATATCTATTGCAGAGCAGAGATATGGATATTTCCTTTGGTTACAAGAATAGACAATGGAGCAAGTGAACTCACTAATTCATTAACTTTTTTTTTTTTCTGCTAGAACCAGAGAGGTGCAAAAGACTTCTACTGATAACTCCATCAGCCCTATTCCTGCCACTTTTGCACAGAGATGTGATACTAGTACTTCCATGACCTGACAAAGATCTTTTACAGGAATTCTGTGAAAAGCAATAGCAGAACTTCGCATTACCTTTTCTACCAGGTCCTTAGAGGCCTGAATGATAGGTCTATCAACTCTCAGTTTGAAGCAGCTCTGTTCACCTCTACACACATTTTTACAGTCTCCACAGGACACTTTGTGGACCCCAAGTAAGAAGACATGCTCTGGAAAAATGGTTGATAGTCTACCCCTAGTCCTCACATCTGTGTGGGTACTCAGGCACAGTCTATGAAAGAGAAAGGCAAAGCAGACAGGTCACAAGGAAGGAATGGAAAAGAGCCTTTGTTTCAACAGTATTTTACCTGTATAAAGCTCCAGCAAAGAGTTCATGATTTAGTCCCTATTTCATTTAATGAATGATACTCCTTGCTGTTACTTAACAATTTCTCAATAATTTTTTGATTATCACTTATTTCAGTCTGAATTTGCTGAGTTAAATTCTGCCCTGGAACATACCATAAGACCATTACTTGAAATTAACAGAAACAACTATTTCACAATCAGCAGCTAAATCAAGTCCCAGACATACATATGGTCTGTGGTAAAGGTCTTCAGGTTTTTCAAACCACTCCTGGACATTTACCCTATTCCCATCCCTCATGATTTTTCTGCAAATGCCATGATACTTAATCTTCTACTTATAGCTGCCTGACTTCCAGAGTTCTTATGAAATTTCCAAATTCTTATTTACAAAAAAATGTTTCCTCTTGGTTGCAGTAAAACTTTGAAGCAGAAAACTAAGTAGATGATAAACATCTGAAATTGCATAGCCAATGACCAATTTATTATGCTTTAGATAGGTGAACCTCCAAAAAAATTCCAGGTCCACTTTTTATGTTACAGTACTCAACTTGAATAGCATGCCTTTAACACCTTCTCAAAGGTCAGCATCCAAGCTAAGAAACACACACTATCTTTAGGAGGTGATAGTACGCATAGTATCTTAAAAACAAAAAACAAAAACCAAGCCACACATCAAGTTCTTAAAATGTTATTTTCCAAGAATTTGTATCCTTTTATATATCTGTCTCAAACACAACTGATTGCACTAAAGGAAGGTGTACCATATGAAACCCACTTCATAGAAACAGCATCTTGCCACATATACCTTTTTTGTTTTCAAATATGGTAAGGAAACAGTCTAGAGATATGGCTGCTATAAATATGTTCATTTCTATTTGAGAATACAGAAACAGACTCCTAAGCAGACACAGAAAACAGACTTCCAGAAAATATATCAAATGCAATTTCAGCCAAATTACTCCAGGCTTGAAACAGAACTAAAACTTTACCAAATTGAAGTACTTTAAAACAGAGATTAAGGATTATTGACTGCTCAATATATCCTTCTGCAAAAGAGAAGACTCAATCCTGTTCCAATTGAAGGCAATTGGGCATTCATCCACTGGCTTCAGCAGCAGCAAAATCAAGCCCACAATTCTCACATTTCATCCTGAATGAAATATTCTATTACAGAATCCTAAGGATTTCCAACCAGCATTTCACTTTTATGATCAATATTATTTTCCCAGCAGCAAACATAAATTAATTGGAGTTGGAATATTGCACAGAAAAAATAAACATTTTTTCAGATGTTTATATATATTTATGTAAGCACTATCAAGTGCTTTGAAAACCGCATCTGTGTTTCCATATTTGACTGCTAAATCCTCATACTACAAAAAGAAACTGAAGCATTGTACTTGTCCCATTCTAAGAACATTTGGGAGAGTAGCATGAAATGACCAGAAAGATTACTGCTCACAAGAAAAATGTGGAAACAGAAGGGGGTTGTTGTGAAAGAGTAGTTTGTGCTTGAATGCCAGGGCCAAATCCTGTTCAGTTTACACTATATTAGCCCCACTGACTAATCAAGGGAATGTAAAAAGCTGGCTTAGACCAAAGGCCTATTTCTGCTTAGCAATAATTGACAGAATTAATCAGAAACAAATTTTATATTTCTCATTCTGTATGATCTAGTCATGGATCTTCTTTTTGAAGACCTCAGTACTTTCTTTCAGTGTATCCAGCAAAAGAAAACAAGTGACTTCAATGTCAAGACTCCACACTGCCATGTTTAATGGATTACTGTGGTGCCATATCATGTATCAAAGCATTAAAGCTCAAACCTGTCCCACATTATGCAGTTATTTGAGTCCCTTGGTATAAATAATCTTTAAAGACACTTCTGTTTCTTTAATCACTGTTTTATGTACATATGAATGAAGTAATGCCACTCCAGTTTTAAGGCAAAAATACATGGTTTCTTAGTAAACTGATTTCCCAGGCCTGTTGCCAAGTAAAGGAGATGCAAGTTTCTTAAAATCCAGTATATAAAATGATTTGGCGTCCTGGCAAAAGCCTTCCCATATGGAAAAAGGAAAAAAAGTAGGCACAAGTATGATGGGTAGGGCTCATTCAGTTCCCCCTACATTACATATTCTTGTTTTGCAGGTTTATGGACCAGGCTTGTGAACAGAGAACAAGTTGGGTGCTTCCCTTCAAAAGGTCTGCAACAGTCTTCCGCCCCCCAGAAACCCTCTGACTGGGAAAAGGCAAATGTGACCTTTATAGAGCAGGGCCCAAAGAAAACAAAAGTGCTTGTGTCTGGGCTCAAAAGCCCCTGAATAGACTCATTGAGCACACTGCTAGTGCTGAACAGCAACAGCACAACAAATGGGTCCTATTCTCTGTCCCACACCTGAATTTCCCATTCTGAAAGGAAAAGCTGGAAGGAAAGTGAAATCTGGAGAGGAGACCCAGCAATGAATATCTGACAAGGAATGCAAGGTCCACACTAGGACAGAGGTCCTGCTTTCAGAGATATTTACAGAGTCCTGAGGGGGCACTCTTATTAGTAGAAAGCTCATGAAAAAAAAAAGGCAGACAAAAGTTAAGAAAAAAAAATTCAGACCTTTTCATGCAGTCAAACTCCAGGAATTGATGTTAATATTTCCTAACAACTTCTCAATGTCCTAACCAAGTAACTGTGGGAATAATTCAAGCTGTAATATTTCCAATTAGGAAGAAAGGCTGTGGAGAATTGGAATTTACCTTGATGCGAAACTGAGAAATGGTAAAAGCCAGCTCTGAAACAGAAATCCCAACTCCCTGACCCCAACAAGACTCTCTCAGCTAACATGCTCTAATTTTAACACCTGCTAACACTGTAGGTAGCACCTGAGAAACAAAATGGTTTTTATTTTAATTAAAAGTTGCACATTGACAGTGAACATTTAATGAATGTTCCCTTTTCTGTGGGAAAGTGATTGTATCTGCATCATCCAAGTCAATCACACGCACTGAGCATGGGTTAGCAAAGTTAACTTCAGGAGGCTGAGAGTTCAAACAGAAGTGGTGAAAATGTGTGACCCACACAGAATATACAGAATCCCTGAGATTTCTCTGGTTCCCATTGGGGGAAAAGAGGAAATGAAAACACAAATATGTTTTTTTCCAAATGGAAGTTTTACAACTTGATTTAAAAGAGTTCATGACAGCCTGTAATTTGATGCAAGAACTGTATTTTTAGTTGTAATATAAAAATAAATTTTTAGCTCCAGCCTTTCAAAAAACAACTAAGAAAGCAGTAATTTACTAAAACTGAGTTTTATGGGAGTCAATGCAAGTTAAAATGATGAAAATAGATGAGAAGTCTAAATTTCATTTCAGGCACTTTTACCTAAACACTCAAGTTACAGTCAACAGAACTCTTTTTCTCAGCATCATAAACACTTCCATATTTTCTGTTTCCTACAAAGAATTTCCAGTTGCTGTTCACTAACTCATGTCTACAACATAGCTCTGAGATACACCCTTATTTACTAACACAGGGAAGCTAGCGCATACTAAAATCAGGATGTAACTTTCCAGCCCACGAGGTCCTCTGAACTAGTTCCTATGTAGATATTCATAATATCTTAGCATATTAGTTTAATTTAAAAGTAGTTTGAATTAGCTCAATGCACTTTCAAAATGGAGCAAGTTGCCTTGCACAGACTATTATAACACTGCTGGTCAAATCAGTCACACGTACAAGGGACCCAACAGAGCTCTGGACACACTACTTCAGATTGTGCCTGCCTTGGATTTACTATGTGATTTTGGGAAACTACTCCTGAGCAGCAAGAGGCCAAGCCACTGGGTCACACTGGCAAGTGCCAGCAGAAGACACAAGCAGTCCTTTTCCAGAGCAGCAGCCTGGATGATGCCTGGTAGAAGCACAGATCTGACCATGCTATGCATGCTAGGGCTCACGAATGCTTGCCACATCAAGGCAGCTGAAAGAGGCCCAAACAGAGCCATCACATCACCTATAGTCTGACTGAAATCATGTCTTCCATTTTTCCTCTAACAAAGGCAGAAGATGGATAACTTATTTTGTTCGGGTTTTTTTGACCGTGCCAAAACTTGAATCAGCCATTTGGGCTCAGCGTTAGCACTGCAACCAAATACCCCATACAGACAGCATTTGTTGTTTGCCCTTTCCCCTTTAGGCTGATGCAAGAGCTTTCTAACATGACATATTGGCCCCAAAGGGGGCTCAATAATCCCTGAACAATGGAGTAGGTCTCCTTGAGAAAAATGAGTTTAGGCAGCTCAATGAGACACAGCAAGCTGTCTTGCAGTGTAACTAGCAGAGGGATGCCAAGCCACTTAGAAGCAACCTTTCTTATTGAAACCTTGACATTTGCCAATGGATAAGATACTATTTATGAGCCTTTTCAGCTTACATAAGATGAGATGTGACAAAGGGCAGAGCCACTGAAGCTTTAGAGCTACCAGCTCTTCCAAATTATCTAGATTTAACCACTTTGTAGAGTTACTGCTACTTTGCTGACAAAAGACCTGGTCACTAAGAACCACTTTCCTGATATTCACAGCACTGAAAAACTTCAGGTCCAGGGACTTTTACTTTCAAATATAATTCTATTTGCTGATGCTTGACAAGTTTCTCATTTAAAAAAAAAGATTACATGCACTCAAGAAAAAAGGAACAGAGATGAACGTACATGGATTTGAATCAGGTCAAAGACACCTTTTATTACCCTTAGACCAGGCCTGACCATAATCATCAACAGAAACAACCCCTGCTGACACACCACAAAGCAACAACCATTTGCCTTTTCAATTTATTATTCCCCTGTTGCACATGTATAAACCTCACTAATGTTAAAATAAGATAACTTGTGTGCACAGATGGGAGAATAAAAAGAAAAGGAGAAATGGCCCAAAATTTAGTCATGTCCTGATGAGTGCCCTTGACTTATCAATGCTTTACAAACAACTACCTCCAACAACTTCTGCAATTTGTGACACAAAACAAAGCAAAAAAAAAAAAGGGTCATAAGAAATAGAACTTTTTATTTTTGCAAAGCTTGAAGAGGTAGTTTTTGTAAAGCTCTGGGATTAGGATAAAAATCTATCCCAAATCTGATCACAGGCTGGGGACAAGTCATAGAAATATGTACTTCAATGTGTCCATTTTTTTTCTGTCTTGAATGTGTAACAAATGCTTATGAAAATATAAATGGTCTTTCGAGAAGGAGGCAGCTTAAAATAGTCAAGGGCAGGGAAATTAAGGCACATGAAATCTAAACTGTTTAATAGGCAATAATAGCTCAATCAGTATGCAACAAGATATCTTAATGCATTAAAAAGTGATAATTCTTGATTGTATAAGTGACAGCTTAAAAGATGCCTTAATCAAGAAAGAAAAATTATTTATTGAACTTCTCAAATGTCAAATTAGACTTCTTCACTAAATGTTCATTAACTGCCAAGAAAATTCTTATTCATTTTAAATCACCATGAATGCACTTGCACAGAATGGCTTTATTTGATACAAACTTCATTTCTTGTAAACCTATGTTTCCCTTCCTCTGATGAAGTGACATTAACAAAGATCATAGCAGTTCTCTTATCAGATCAGATTTTAAGACACAGGAGAGATCCTATCCCTCTGCTCTGACCAAAATACTAACCTGAGTGTCACATTACCAGAGGCTTAAAGTCACATTAACTTCCAGTATGTTTTACCATGCTTCACATTACAGCTGTTTGAGATGGCAACACAGCAACATCTTACACTAAATGTTTGCTGCCTACCTCCCCAATCTGCCGGCAACATAAACCACATAACACCCCAAACACACCATATGCACAGCAGCCAGCAATTCAGAAGTAAAAAAGCACCATATTGCATAAATGCTAGCTGCTCCCTTCCCGTTGTGGTTTCCAGCTCCAGCTCTCTTTGTTGTACTTGATGAGCTAGTAACTTGCTTGAGTCTCTACTTAACACACTCAGCCCCAAATCCCCACAAGGGAATAGCTCACCCTTTTTTTATCTTTTCTCCAAATACAGAATTTACCAGGTTTTCTCCATGCCAAAACAACCTTGGAAAATTACCCTAATGCCAAATGACTGACGGATATAGGCAGTCAAGATCCCTTTCTGCAGATAGGAGTAGGAATCTACAACTTTGTCCCCTCTCATTAATGGGATTTGGCTTTTATGCTAGTATAGCCTAAAAAAATCCTCTTACTCATCCCTGCACAGTCATTAAGCCTTCCCTTGTGGACAGTGGTGATGTCTTAGAGAAATTAGGCTCAATTAGCAACAGCAAGATGAAACTCAAGTGTCCACTTTCAGATACATTAAGGGTGTTTAAAAAAGAAAAGGCAAAAAAACCCCCACAGTATCACCTCCCAAGAGTGCTCCCACTGCACTTAGCACAGCAGCCACTGCAACTGTTAACGCTATGCACACCCAAGTCTCCACTTGTACTGTGTCCACTTTGCCAGCTGCTCCAGCTGTGCAAAGCAAGCAGTGCTAGTACTGCAATAGGCAGGTCCCTTCAGTCTGTCTCCTAGATGCTTTCCTATAGTCTTAAAGCTAAGAGTACATAAAATCAGTGTGGAAAGGAGAACTGCCTTCACATCTGCTCGGGGGTGGGGGGTGGGGGAGGGAGAAATAAGTTGTACCACCTCAAGAACAAAATAGGAGCTACTGGAGAAATTTGGCTAAAATGAGCTTAGAGAAAAGGCTACCATGCAGCCCAACTTCCTTCACCATCCCACTCGTGAGAAGTTCATTCACCAGATAGAACCTGGAAGAAAACACAGCAAAATCACCAAAGGTAAAGAGAAGACAGGACTTGGAGGGTAAAGAACTCCTCATAAGAGAGAAAGTATAAAGAAATTACAGATGCTACTCATGAATAAGGTAGAGAGACTGGAAAACCTCTAGCAACAAGGGTGGAGATCGTATTATTACTAGACACATTCTGTCTTACCAGCACAAGCCAAAGGTTTTGGAAGAAATTAAGACTTTTGGTAGCATACTTCAGGCAATATTTGAAAAAGAACACTACTACCCAGCTAAACCACCAGGATCTCTGTCTTGGTGACTACTGTCAGCATATGTTTGGCGTTGTCTTGGCAGAGGATATAAATACAAGCTGCATCTGAAGCAAATCACTTTTGGAGCTGCTGTCACTCATACAGTACTGCTCTTGCTACTCACATAGTACAGCTGTCATTACAGTACAGCCTTAAACTACTATGCACACTAGAATGTATTTACCACACACTAGAATTGTCATCTAACTTTACAGTGCTCTTTCAATTTATAACAATTAAAGCGAAAGGGAGACGTTGTTTTTAAAATAGTAAGTTTCTAGAGTTTTTTTTTAAATTATATTGTTTCATCCATATTTAGGGTTAAAAAAATCAAAGAAGCATACTAGGTCTCAAGCCTTTTTGACTGTTTCTGTAAGAGATTTCCAATTTCAGGAAAGTGGAGAAATTCTTACTAAGAATATTCATCTTGTGGGAGAAGGGGCAGCCGTCTGCAAACACTATTTTCTGACTTAGCAACCAGCTTCCACTCACAAGACTGAGGAATTCCTTATTTCTTAACCATGCAAATAACAGCACACCTAAAGCCTAGGTACACCACAACTTAATCTTTGTGTTTTCGAAGCTCCTCCAGCAGTCTCATTGTATTAGCTGTAAGCCATACACATACCCAACTTTCATAAATAGACGGTCAGCTTTTACTTTTCATTGCTTAATGATGCAAGGCCTTCCCCTTAACGCAGGCAAACAACTTGATAAAACATTTATAAAACAGGATTAACTTCTCCCTTACTGAGACCTTTGGTTCCAAAGCAAATCACTACATTGCCATACCTTGTTTTATTCTGGTACCTGAAGATAGAATAATAATTAAAGGCACCACTCTTTAGCTATTTTTTTCAACAACAACAACAACAACAACCAAAAAAAAAAAAAAAAAAGGAAAAATACTATTCTGCAATGCTTTTATGATAACTGTTACAAACTCCGTACCGGGTTAAACCATTTTGGCTATGCTGTAACAGAAAGGAGGTTCCAGGCGGATCCCCAACACGCAGCCCTACCTTCTCACACCTCAGCTGCGAACCGACCCTGCCTCCCTCCTCCGCCCGAGCTCCCTCTCCTCGCCAGCTCCGGCGGTGCCCGTGGCGGG
>NW_008691250.1:0-774 GCF_000695815.1 Acanthisitta chloris | reverse complement strand
CAAAAGATCCTCACTGCTTGATTTGCCTAACAGTCACAGATACAATTTTGCATTGCTGACAATATGTATAGCAGACTTGAAGGGTTTGCTTGACATGTTCTTTTACTGATTAAAGCAATGAGGTGCTTAACAATTGGACACAGCAAAAATACTGTAGGCAACAGTAAATCATCAAAATAGAAAGTTAATTTAGTGCTACAACTGATAATGCACTGCAATCCAAAATTGTAGGGGCTTCTCTTTCCTTAAGGAGAGTACAAATATGGCAAGTAGAAACAACTACAATGCTTATTGTAGAAATCTAGATCTATGACAAATTCTTCTGTATGTCTCTTCTAGATTTTTACTACCAGACATTTGTTTGCTGTCATGCATATCACAATTCATTACACGTGAGATACTCATTTTTACTTACTAAAGCTATTTCCTTGTGTGAAACTTGGCTTTGAGGCTGGATACATTTTTGAAGGTGTTCGCATAGCAGCCAACTCGTCTATGAAGGATGGCACAAAAATAGGAAAAAGAAAATAAAAGACATGGGTGAGAGGGCCACAAAGGCAAATGAATTGTTTTCCAGCCTACAAGCAACATACTTGAGTATTACTCTCAGCAAAGCGAAACTGGATGAAATGTCAGAATTTCAGACTCCTTTTTTCATCATTATTTCTGTTTGTGTTAAGAAACATCATATTCACACCACATAATGTATCAAGTTGAGACTATTCCCCAGCAGGGGGCTTTAGCTTATTTTAGAGAAGGGAAGATTGAAAAAGG
>NW_008691249.1:0-15429 GCF_000695815.1 Acanthisitta chloris | reverse complement strand
AGACTGGATGTAGCACTTAGTGCCATAATCTAGTAAAGATGGTAAGTTGGACTTGATGATCTTGGAGGTCTCTTCTAACCTGGTTGATTCTATGATTCTATGTGGCAAATGATACATAGAAATTTCTTCATTGCTTACACGCTGAAGCAGGAACTTCAGGTAACTGACATATAAAATCACCCTGTAACTGGGTGGGCCAATGGAAAAATCCTATGCAGAAAAGATCAGTGACTCTGGAATCCCTGAAACCTCACACACCAAGGAATACAGGTCACTAATATAAGCCCTTAGAAGGCAGTGAAGACTCATAAGGAGTGCTCATCTAGAAAACTACAAGGAAACACTTTGTAAACATTGAACTTCGTAAAAAACTGTTTTAATGGTTAGGTGTACATTCTGTGTTATAACATGCACGCTGGATGCCTTCTGCAGATGCAGAGAAAGCTTTGTTAGAATTTCCAAACCTTATGCTAAACTGCATTCATCAATTTTCCACGGCTGGATGCTATCTTACATTTCCAGGAAAAGATTTAATTTAAAAAATAAGTATCATTTTTATGGGTGGCACAAAATTAGGGGTGTGGCAAATAAGAACAAAGGTAAGTGGAGAAGAGCCTCAAGTCACTTGGGTGAGTTAAATTCCTTCATTATAGAAATGTAAGTGGGTTTATGAACAAAAAGAGAGGGAATTTCCTAGAACAGCAAGTTTTAAAAGGACATGGGGGCCAAGTGAACAAAGAACTCGCCAGAAATGTCAGCAGTACAGTGACAGAACAGTAAAGAAGGAAGAAGAATTGAAACGTAGAGAAGAAGTAGTACTGCTTCAATGTGTAAACTTCCAAGATTGGTGTCAAAATAATACAGATCTACACTCCACATTTTCAGGAGAGTTTGAGGATCTAACAGCCTATAGAAAGGTACCTCAAAAATGTCTTTGACTTGTGGTGGAAGTAGCCCATACTGAGGGAGCTATTACACCATGATAGAGACATTCAAAGGAGCCCAGAATATGGATCCACTCACCTCTTACTGCCAAAGAATTTGAAAGGCCTGAGTACCCATAGTAGTAATAACAACCTGATGGTTTATTCACACTATGCTAAACTGAAGGGGATTCAAATGACATAGAAAAAGCAACACAGACAAGATCTTTTGATATCCACTGCTACTGAGAAGTGACAAATGTTATATCATTGTTACTGGTACTCGTGATAAAGGATAAAAATTTTAGCCAAAATAGAATTCATGCAGCTGTGAAACTCAGATCACACAAAGTTATGAAATTTAAGAGTTTTTAACTCATTAGGTCATACAGATTTGAAGTCTGAGTATAATCCTGCAGATCAAAAACTTTCTGGATTTAATGAATCTCATTTCAGTTGTTAGTTCTAATACCCCAGATATTGTTCTCACTGTTTGCCACTCTTTTTTTAACATCTTTGTTTTCTCCTGTCTCTCATCCATTTTTGCTTGCTACAAGGTGAGACATCTACCACTAGGTAAGTCATTGGGCAGATTTAATGGTATCTCTCAAGGCATTATGATCAGAAACAGTTGATAATACAGGTTTGCTAAGGAGTACTTTAATGTGGAAGAATTTTTTTTCTTCTTGAATAATAACTCACAAGCATGAGTAAGCAAACAAAATTTGGTTTTTATATGAAAGCTATCACTTGCAATGGTGTGAAATGGAATTTACATGAATGTGGGGGGACTCCTCTATGTCTGCTAGGAATAAGAGCAAACTATTATGCATGCAGCCTTGTAAAGTGGTAATTAGAAGGCCATTCAGTGTCTGGGATAGGAGACAGATGCTGATAGTGAAGCAGTGGATCAGTAATGATACACCGAGAATTGTACTAATTAATGAGAAAATCACACAGCATAGCAAAGAAGAGGAGAAATATGTTGAGGGGAAGTGAAAGAAGAGCATTCCTTACATGTTTGTGCTACCAGCAAGTAAGACTTGGTGTTTCAATTACGTCAATGGGTTCAAGAGGTAAGTTGGAGTTAAAAACCATGGGAGCAAATCTTCAGTTCCCTGGCATAGTCTTGATACTACCATGTACCATAGAATATGAAGAACAATTCCTAGCTCAGATGAAGAATGAGCCCAGGCCCATTTACCGCATCAGTTAAAACAAGACTGCTGTTGTGACCCACACAGCAGAATAAACCCAGACATAGTAATTATTTGTCCAGTTCTTTCAATTTATATTAATTCCCCATATTGCTTATCATATTTCTCCAATCTTAAATCATTTGTTGGTAAATTTGATGACAGTCAGCATCTCAGAAATCCTCTACATTTCCCGTATTCTCCTTTTCTGAGATAACAGCACTTAGTCTCTCAAGTCAATAACCTAGGAATTATCATTGACTATACTCTCCCAACTCTCTACTGGCAGGTCAGGTCTAAATTCTAAGCATTCTTTCCACACAACATTTTTTTTTTCTACAACTTATCCTCTTCTATCAATACAGCTAGCTAAAACTCTGATTAAAAGACTGCTGTCTCTCATGTCAACCCCTAAGAAACTCCCCCCTCCAGCCTTGCCCAGCTTGACCTGCTTATATCTATACAGGATACTATTGTCAGTAGTTTATCTTTCATTTTGACCCATTACCTTTCTTTCAGTGCCACACCACTGACTTTCCTGCCTCGTGATATCAAATATCTTTTCTTTCAAGGCCTTTCATGGACTAACCCCAGTGTAGACAACCTTGCTGACTCTTAAACCAGAGGGTTAGGAACAACGAGACACTCACCATATCCTTCAGAGGTCTGAGTGGAGAAAGAGCATAGTTCTATATAGAAGACAGTGGCTTCCCTGGAGACCCACAATTCTGTCTGTGGTTTGGAGTTAAGCTGGGTCCTAGCATTATCTCACAGTACCAGCTTCAGAACCTCTTGCTGGCTTACTTTTTCCCACAGAGAGGAGCTGAGAATACTTGGCAGCCTGTTCCACCCCAGCCCTGGTGACATGCCATAGACCAAGCATGGAAGGCATGCTTCAATAGCTTGAGAAGTACATGTAGTCTGTTTCCTTCGCCATAGCAACTACATGCTCAGCATCATAAAGTTGTTGAAATTTCAACCATTGCTAGACTGTCATATAATCCTGCTACTTATCACATAACAAATATTGTTTCTTTGTGCTTCCCTTTCTGCACATAATCATCAGATGTCTTTTACTTCAGATTTCCACAACTTCTTGGAGTTTACATTTATTTTGTCCAATGTGTAGGACCTGGCATAGAAGAGACTGAGGTTCCAGGAGACAGCTTCCTCAATAATTTAAACATTTACCTATGGCTGGCTTTTTCATCAGGGTGCTTTACTACTCAAACTCCGGATTATTTGCTCATGCAGCTTTCTCCATGTATTTCTTTATAATTACACTGTGTGGACACTGCTTCAATAAAAATGCTTAAGTAGTAGGTATTTGCTATTCTCAAGCATCATTACCTTGGTTCACACTTCTTGATATCCATGCAGGTTTTTTCATTTGCTGTTGGTCTCCTGCAGAATACCACTGTTACTTTCCTTCTGGTCTAAACCTGCCCAAACCAGTTTTGTAGGCATTGAAAATATCACAAAAAGTCGACACAGCTCTTGCTGTTTTTAAGAGTAGGAACCCTAACAGAACACTACCAAACTGAACCTAAACCAGCAACTTCCTGAACCCCATGACAGTACAAGCAGATGATCCTGGGACAAATCATGAATATGAGCTGCAAATGCTGATATGAGCTGCACGCTCTGATTGATTCCCAGGATTTGTGCAGAATTAGATTGTTAAGCAATTGCATTTCTATCTCGGGGCAGAGGCTGGCAGCAGAGAGCTAACACCAATGTGTCTGCACACAAAGGAGCAGGCCACATCACACCGAGATGCCTGGAGCTGCCCTATGCTATAGAAATAGACTGTAGTGAAGGTCTTAAATCTGCCACATAAAGGTTTTCATGGCCTCTTGCTTTCTTCAGTTTCCCTCAGTTGCCTTCAGCTTTTGTGCTTACCCTATGTCTCAAAGCAGACAGGAGATATTTTGCTTGCAGGCACTCAGCTCTCAGACTGGTGTTTACAGACTGTTGGTAACTTCCCCAAGCCATTTCAGGAGTAGAAATCTTAAAAAAAAAAAAAAGTAAAAAATTAAATAATTGAAAGAAGGAAATGGATTTTTCCAACTATCCATTACTGCTTGGATCATAATAGCTTTATCCTGCCAGTGGCTGAGAATCTCCTGGAAGGAAGTGACTTTCCTCATTATTTTAATGCAATTTGAGTGTACTCAGTGCCTTGCAAAGGCACTTGACACCTCACAGGAGCAGATGCTGAGTACATTAACTGTCTGACTGTTACCCTCCATATTTTTGATAATTAGGGTTATTTAAAATGCTACATACTGCTGCTCAAATATTGATAACTCTTGTCCTGACCTCTTCTAAATAATATAAATAACCCATTAATCATCACTTAGTTATCTTCTACAAATAACAATACATTAGATGGACACTTACATTGAACTTTTTATGTAAACTATTTTGTATGTGAGAAACTAGGTCTGCTACAACCTAATTTGGCAACAAAAAAAATTACTTCATTTAATGCATACTAAGTAGCTTCACTATTGTCAAACTATTTCATCAGCATAGTTTTTTTTTAAGTTGCTAGCATGATATAAAATACCACCAGGAACAAAATATAAAAGGTAGACTACACTTACTCAGCCAATTTTTGAGTGTTCCCATGTTTCATTCTTTATTTTCTCCCTTATCCAGAGTTATCCAGTTCTTTTTATAAACTTTAACTGCAGTTAACGGGAAATAACTTTGCAAACTTGCTAAAAATATAACTATTTAACATGCAAGCAGTTAGAATGAAGCATAGCCAAGTGAAGAGCTCTTCTCCACAAGGCCTGTTAAACTAGTGCAGAGATACAGAATCATTTCTTATTATATTTATTCAAAATCACTGAAAAAGGCCTTGCCTTGAGCAACCTGATCTAGTGTGGAGGTAGCATGAGGAGGTGGCCCTGCCTATGCCAAGGGGGGTTGGGACTAGATGATCTGTAAGGTCTATTCCAACCCTTAAATTCTATAATTCTATGATTCTATGATTCTTAGTTTTTCCAAGCACACAAGACTTTTTTCACTACTAGACTCAGCTTTCTTTTTCACGGTAAATGGAATTGAGCAACCTGATCTAGTGTGGAGGTAGCATGAGGAGGTGGCCCTGCCTATGCCAAGGGGGGTTGGGACTAGATGATCTGTAAGGTCTATTCCAACCCTTAAATTCTATAATTCTATGATTCTATGATTCTTAGTTTTTCCAAGCACACAAGACTTTTTTCACTACTAGACTCAGCTTTCTTTTTCACGGTAAATGGAAGAAGTATTGAGAGCACACTAATAATGTATTTTCAGAAGTCTTTCCTTTTCCACAGAGGAAACAGCTGACACTGAAGATTTCTTTAATGTTTGGTAAGTATTTGGCGACAGTGGTTTATTGGTATACAAAACATCTATAAACACACTCCTGTGGTATTCAAGAGGGCAGTAAGAATGAAATAAACTCTAATTTTCCCAAATTAGAAGCAGACAGACTATGTTTGCTCTCAGATACACTTCTGCTTGGAAGGCAAGGTACAAAAAAATGAGGAAAGTATTTATGTTGTTTTCTCCAGAAAGTAACTTGGAAGTTTTTTCTATGTGGACTTTTACTTGGATGAGTATGAAAAATCATGAATCAGAAAAGCCACAAAAAGCAAGGAGGTTCTCCCACATTAATCAATGCATCAATATGTCAATAAACATAAGAAGCTGTGGAAATTTACAGGAATTTGCAGACCATAAAACGTCTGAAAAACTGCATTAACCTACTGCGCCACCTAGCCTTGTCTGGAGGACATTTTCCCCGGGAATCTGTTACAGAATTGTATCAATCAAGAAGTGTATTTAAATATTGAGTACACAGCGAAATACTTCCATGGGTAAAACAGTGAGGGTGATGTTTTTCTAGCTTGTGTTTATTGTATTGCAAAGCTTTATAGCTAAATCAGAAAAGCTACCCTTTTAGAAAAAGACTTGATCTGCAAACCACTATACATACGTCAGCAGAGAAAAAATCATACTGCTAAGTGGCGCAAGTGCAACCTTGTTTGTGACCTGTAGCTCAGTGCAAACACACCCTACGTCAGCAGAAGACACCAGGTGGCAGCACTTCTTTTAGTCAGGGAACAGTGTGACCAGTGAAGACAACATAATTTTTTTTTCCCTGGTTTTGTCTGACACAGAGTTAATTTCTTCTCAGTAGCTGGTACAGTGCTGTGTTTTGTATTCGGTACAAGAATAATGTTAATAACACACTGATGTTTTGATTTCTGGTCCGTTGTGTTTATTCTAACTCGAGGACTTATTTTTTCATGTCTCATGCTCTGCCAGTGAGGAAGTACACAAAAACCTGGGAGTGGGCATAGCGGGGAAAGGTGAACTGAACCAGCCAAAGGGATATTCCACATGACAGAATGTCATCCCCAGTATATAAACTAGGGAGTTACCCAGAAGTAGCGTTGATCAGGGTGCAGGGACAGATCCTGGCATCAGTCACCCAGGGTTAGGCAATTGTATTGTGTAGCGCTCGTTTTTCCTTGAGTTTTACTTTTTATTATCATTACTATTATTGACTGTTGTCATATTTTACTTTTGTTTCAATTATTAAACTATTCTTGATTCAACCTACAAGTTTTACTTTTGATTCTCCTCCCCCTTCCACTGGGGTGGAGTTGGTGACTGAGAGGCTGCATGGTACGTAACCCAGATGGGGTTAAACCACAGCAAAGTTCTAGCTCCAGGGGAGGCTTGCTGATCCAACACTGGGGCTGGAATAGCTGGTACTGGAATGCTCACAATCCCCTGAGGCATGGACAATACTTGTGAGTATGCCCATGAACAGCTCTAATGACATCTTCTTTAGGCTGCTCCTTCCAAAGTCTATCTCCTCCCTAGTTAATGGTCATTAATTGGCACTATCAGCAACAGAGATCCCAACTCCTGGCACTCCACACTGATTACTTGGTGCTCTCAGTCCACTACTCCAGGACGTGCTTCTAATGCTTCTTCCACAATCCAGACTTCCTCAGCCTCACCTAGATGCACTGTGCAACATGACACAGGCTTTGCCACAGATTCCTTTATTCAGTGTGGCAGATAGGAAACACTGTTCTGAACTTCAGCTGTCAAGCCACTAAACCTAAGCATCCACAGAATCAAAGCCGCAATTTTCTTTAAATAAATGTAGCCAGCCTTTTGTACATTACATCATGCATTCACATTATATATCTCCTATTGTGAATTTATGATTAATTTCTAGCTCATTAATTACCTTACTCATTCACTTTATATACACTCAAATTTCAGTCAGTAGTAATACTCTTCATAGTGTATAATTTAAATCTGAGCATCTCAGCTTACTGAAGAAATAGTACGTGACACTGATGCACCTAAAATTTCAAGACCTTCTACCCTCCAATCTGTTCTTTCTTTACATTTCATACATGCTAAGCCAGACTCTACATTTTGGGGGAAGAGGAAAGAGGTAATTCCTTAATTCTCAATTGTGGGAGTTTGAATTTCTACTTCTGGCACAACCACATAACACCCAGCACTTTCCATTTTTTCCAAGAAATGCCTTAGGTTTGTCATGCAGGATGTCAGCGAAGGTAGGGTTGGACTCGATGACCTTTGAGGTGTCTTCCAACCCAGATGATTCTATGATTCTATGATGCTATGTTTCAGTGCCTTAGGATCCTTATTGTTGCTAAGGTATTCTGAGTTATGCACCATCTGAGAAAGCTTACCTCCTCTTTTAGAGCAAGATTCTGCTTTCCATGGACTTTCT
Source organism: Acanthisitta chloris (assembly GCF_000695815.1). NCBI lineage: Eukaryota > Metazoa > Chordata > Aves > Passeriformes > Acanthisittidae > Acanthisitta > Acanthisitta chloris. The sequence goes on along the minus strand of NW_008691249.1, from coordinate 7,528 downwards.
ACTGAACAAGACTTTCAGGAACAAGAATGTTGAATATAATGAATCTTTATTGAATTGTTTCAAATTTTAATTCAGCTAAATGTTTGTTCAGTTGAAAACCTCAGCTGGGTTAGGATTTTCTATGCAAGTTGTCTGTTGCAGGCCTCTGTGTGGTTTTTTTTTAAAACTTCAGTCCACATGAGTTTGCAGTTTCTAGTAATGATATTTAAGGGAAATCTGGAGACTGTTTAGAGCTGTTCCTCTACTCTCAGTGCTTGATACAGTGGAAATCCCCACACTCATTTTGAATAACTAGCCGAGAAGCCTGAAACCATCTGGTTGCAACAGCCCATTTAAGCTTCCAGTTCAGATTTCTCAATTCAGTCTACAGTAGACATACCTTAAACTGAGTGTAAATCAAGTAATTGTCTAATGAGTTAGAAGAGCACAGTGTTAATTTGGGAAAGTGGAACACCTATGGAAACAACTATTTTTTGTAGCAAGCCAACACTTACCCTGTGGGAAACAGTCCTTTGCCTTAGTCTCATTTGTTCAATTATCTGGCAGAGAGCCATGCCTGTACTCCATCATGTCTTGTCGGCGGCTTGTTGTGTCCCAGAACTCAGGAATGGTTTTAGGCTAGTCCCATCCCACTAGAGGGATTTTTGTAGGCAAATAAACAATGAGTCATCTTTTGCTAGCTGTTATCTCCAACTGGAATGCTGGGTTTTGCATCTGAAAGCATTACTATCCATACACTGATACGATTTCTCCATCAGGTACTGGGCAGAAAACTTTACGTCTGTTCTTACATCAGAGTGAAGGTCTATAGCACAGCAAAAATCCACAGGGAGCATTCTTCTTCTGGATGTGCCCAACTCCATTATCCAAAACATGTTGTTAGATCTGAACAGGAGAAACAATACTATATATATGTCCTGAATAAGTGCTGTCTAATGTAACCATAAAGGTCATCAAGTAGCTCTGCTACCACTGTCACTAATATTTTGATCATATAGACAGAAATCCTGGGCCCCTTTTTCATCCTAACAAACTTTCTCACTGGAAAAAAACCACCAATACACCAAAACAAAACAAACAAAAAAACCCCAAACAAAAAAAGCAAATCAAAACAAAAACCACACTAAACCAAAGCCAAATCAAAACAAACAACTACAACAACAAAACAACAACAAAACAACAACAACAAAAACCCCAGACAAGTATCCAGTACATTCAAGTGCACAATCTTAGTATATGACAGTGGGCAACTACTTTGTTCCATCACACCATGATATTTACTCTTCTATCCTGAGATGTTTTTTCACACTCTTGATGTTTTATTTGTCCAACGCTCCAAATAGGGAATGAATCTTAATCCTTGACTCCCAGTTTGTTCTTGTTGTCTCTTCCTCTACTTTACCATAAGATGGCAGCAAAGAGCTTCCCCCAGAAAAACTGATCTGAACATAAAACCGTGTCTCAAATTTGGGACCCAGAGAGTGGATGTTTTTGAGCTTACTCTTTTTCGGCTAAGGCAGGACATTACACAGTTACATAAAGAGGCTCTTAGACAGGAGCTGATTTGCCCTCTGGAATCCCATCTAGGTATCCGTTTACCTGAAAGTCTGAACGCACTTGGCATCTCTACGTTACAATTCCTTGAAAAACTAGACTTTATTTGCACAGACTTGTTGCAGTTTGAGAAGCATGCAGCCTGCACAAATGCTTCTGGGGTCAAAAGCTACGTAAGGAGATTCCCAGAAAGTTCATTTCTCAGAGTCTGACTATTGCATGTTGCATGCATTTGTCCCTCTTGAGAAAATGTTGAGGACAAGTTCTTTTAAAATATTGAAGCACACAGCCGTTTTATTATAGCCTACTGACCAGAGCACTCAACCTGAAAGTAAAAAGAAGGACTCATTTCTCTCTTCAGCTGGAAGGAGTTCAAATATGCTTGGAACAACACCAAAGTATGACTAAAGGCACAGACTTAACGGTAGTGTAAATGGATACAATCACTGCCCTCCACTTAAAGCTGACGCTGTTCTGAAAGACGCAGCTGGAGAAGCAGACTACTTGTGCATCACCCAATTGAATGGGAAAATAGTTCAGAGACATAAGCAGGACGGAATTTATCTATTCAGAGGAGAACCTAGGACTTTTAAAGGTTCTTGGAACGTGCTGGTCTCTAAATTATCATAAATAATCTGTGATTATATGAGATCACAGATAAGGAACATAGGGAAAAAGATTACAGAAAATATTTTTTTTAGCTCTTGGGCTGGGTTTAAATACTTCAGGATAACTAAGCTGTAGACTTTTCACTTGACATCTCAGAGAACAAAAAACATGGAAGATCTACAGAATAAGTGAACTTCATGTATCTCAGTATTCACTGGAGAAACAGACTTTGTGAATAAGAACTGAAGCAATTAAGTACTATCGAACTATGTATATACATAAAAAGTCACTTGAAGTTACATATTAATTCTAATATTGATACTTCCTTGTATTTCACTGATTTTTCATCTTAATAACAATTGCTTAACATTGTGATTTTTGTGGAATTATAATTTAAAGGCAAAGAAGTGATCACTTTTTCTTTGACAAACCCATAACTTATTTATGGCATTGTGTTTATAATTTTTTAGAACAAACCTACACTTGTTACATATTAGCTAAGATCGTATCAGATTATACATATATAACACCTGCACCATCTCGTGTTAGGCACCACAATTATTACTTAATCAAAGAGATATGCCTGGAGGAGAGACTGTTACTGCAACCACACAAGTTTGTGTATAACACACTGTGATTCAACAGAAGATCAGGCCTTGCCCTCTGCAGCGATCTACCATAGGAACAATGGAAATGCCTACAGAAAGCTCAAAGCTTATTTTTGTAGGAAACTAAGAATTCACCTGCAGAACCAGTGCAGGCAATTGGACCATTCCTACTTCCTACATTTCATGAGACAGTTCTGGTTGGCACTGAGGAATCCTAGCTTGATTCCAGGCTGAGAGGTCTATTGAGAAGCAAAGAATATTAGCTCAGTGCAACACTAGTATGGCTGTACAGTTTCAATGACTCCTCTGCAGCTGTGGGATGACCAAATTACTCCCAGAGAACACTGCTGAACACCTCCTGGCATTCTGGCTGCACTGAAAAGTACATCTGAAATTGTTCAGTCCAGTGCATTTCAGCTCAAGAACATGTCTCTGAACTCTCACTCTGAAAAAGTATTTTTGCAACTTCTGACTCTAAACGGGAATTGTTCCTGGACAGAAATTAAATCTTGCATGAGGAACACTGTTTAATGGACAACACTGGTTTCCTTTACTTTGGTTTTGGAAGTTGTCACTGTGCAGTCAGAAGGCAGTTAGCAGTGGCTCACAGTAAAGATAAACAATTTCAACAGTGGAGGTGAAAAGATCTGCTTGGGCTAGACACAGTAAACATCTCATAAAACAGAAGATGCTCGGGATTTTCAAATGACATGAAGATACGAGTGATCATCATCACATCAGAAAACATGATAAAGATTCAAAAGTATCTTGACAAGCTAAAGAAATGCTGTCTCAATAGGGAAAGCACAAGGTTGTAGTCTTAAGCAGAAATAATTGAACAAACAGGAAAGAGAAGAGTTGGCAAGATAAAATTATCTGTGTGCTTCTGAGGAAACTGCAAATACAAAGACAAGTAGGAACGGAAGAGTCATCTGTGAGTAAATACAGCTTTGATAAAGCTCCTGTTGAAAGGGGTGTTGTGTCATTCTTCTCTCAGAACTGGACTTCAAGAGAAATGTGAATAGCTCTGAACACGATTAGTATTGAGCTTATTTCGCCTTGAGAGGGCTGAGGAGGTCCTGTTACTAAGCTTTAGTGTTTCAAAGGCTGCTGCAAAACAGGAAATAATAGCTTGGTCTCTACTAGTGTGTAGGCAGACAGCAGTGCGTATGAAGACCTAGTAAGTATTTTTGGTCTACTTGTGAGAGAACTTTCTACCACTAAGGATAGTTAAGTCCTCCCAGAGGCTACCTCGGAAGGCAGTGGAGCTTTTGGCAGTGGGAGATTTTATGAAAAATTCTGGGAATCAGGATGTGGGTGTGATTCATCCAGCTTCGGGGCTAACAAAGGCATCTTTCACCCTATGTTAAATATTGATTTATTTCAGACTTTTTCATACAGATTACTGGCTTTTAGTAAGAGAATCAACATCTCTACTAAGCTGTTCAGAAACTCATGCACATAATCGTTAACTAACTGGAATCAGAAACTCTTGAAATACAGAATAATATTTCTGTTTTACTTTAAGCAACATAGTAAAGGAAGGTCTTTCATTGCATCGGTTAATAAGGAACATTTAACTACCCCATTTTTCTTGCTTCAAGTCTTTGATTCAGTGCCTGACAAATGGAATCATCTTTTGTACATTATATTTCCAGATTTGTTTTTGTTTTCCTTTGAAATGGTCCTGTTAACATAGATAGCATTATTTCAATAGCTTACTTTCTTCCTGAAGAGTGGAGAAATATGGAAATTACCTTTTTATCACTCTTTAGTGGCAGATTTACTGCACCACATAAGTCAGTATGGGTACAAATTATTAGTATACAAACATCAGTTGCAGATTTTGTAAATACTTCAAGTAGACCATGCAACATTACAAAAACATTGTGGAACACAGAACTCATTAGAGAAAAATTAGGTTTTGATGCCAAGAAGCTACAAAAACTTCATATATGAAAGGGGAAATATTCTATTTTAGGTACAGCTGACACTAAAATATTGAAAATAAAGAACTACCATCAAAAGTAGCAGCACAAGTGGATTTACTGCCATATTCAATGACAAGGTTCACTCTATTACTTACTGTGAAAAGACTATAACAATGATTCAAAGTTGCCAATACAAAAATGAACACTACCAATACAGAAAACTTAGTGCACTATAACACCAAGTTATGTGCAGTATCTGTCACTTACCAAAGATCTGCACTTTGTTGGAGGTCTCTGCCTTGCGAAGCAACCATGAGAGGTGCCCCAGCTCAAGGGGAGATCCAGGGCACCCAGCTGCCTAGCAGGGAGAGCTCAAAGAGAGCTCATTTACGCTGTCTTATTTATGGAATAACATGGCTGGCTTGTAGTCAAACTCCATGCAATGGGAAGGGTATGCATCCTTGTATCCACAACATTCTTTGCCCCTTGTTACATGAGTCTTAGAAATGCCACCTGCTATTTATGTGTTATTCACATGAGCAGTGAACCAAGCACACGTGCATTAATGCTCACCCATGTCGCTCTGTTCGTTTGTGGATTTTCAGAGAACAGACTGGAACTAGACAAGTTCTTGGCCTGGTTACAGCTTAGGCCTCTACCTCCTTTGAAGCCTATACCAAGCTACACCTAGTCTGGTGAAGGAGCTGAGTGTATCTGTCACACTCAGTCAGTTTGTCCAGGTACTTCTAGCCAGGTACAGAGATTATGCAAGAAGAATACACATAATTCAAAATAAAGCAGCTAGTTACTGACTAACAGGCGGAAGAGGTAGCTAGAGCTTAATGGACTACTAGACAAAACATTAGTATACATGACATTCATGTTAAGCTACTCAAGAAGACTTTGCTGGGAAGGCAAGCATGAGTCAGAAGGGAAAAGGTCACTTCCCATAGCTCTCTGAAAAGGAATTCCAGCACTGCCAACTTGCAGTCTTCCACCAGCTCCATCAACACCGATAACATGACTCAAGGATCCACAGCTAGTCCCCAGCTAAACTAGCTAGCTTGACCAGGCTTCCCAAGGTGAGTTTTACCTTTATGAAAAGGTATAAAATCATATTACACCATCAACAATCCCATGTCAACAGCCTTACTTCAACTTTCTCTACAGATAGCAGATTTCCATAGCAGCCTGGATCAAGATTGTGCAGCTGTGTTGTATCAGAGATGGGCCTTGGATATATGTACATAGGCAACTAAGCACCTAGGAGAGGTGGGGAGAAATTGAGAGCAGTGGTGACAGAGAAGGAGGATGCAGAGGGATCTGGACAGGCTGGATCAATGGTCCAAGACTAGTGGTATGAGGTTTAACAAGACCAAATGCTGGGTCCTACACTTTGGCCACAATAACCCAATGCAGTGCTATAGGCTGGGGGAAGAAAGAGTGGTTGGAAAGCTTCCCAGCAGGAAAGGACCTGGGGGTCTGGTCGACAGTGGTTGAACATGAGCCAGAAGTGTGACCAGGTGGCCAAGAAAGCCAATGACATCTTGGCCTGTGTCAGAAATAGTGTGGTCTGCAGGACTAGGGAAGTGATTGTCACCCTGTACTTGGCACTGGTGAGGCCACACCTCGAGTACTGTGTCCAGTTCTGGGCTCCTCACTACAAGAAAGACACTGAGGTGCTGGAGCAAGTCCAGGGAAAGGCAACAAGGCTGGTGAAAGGTCTGGAGCACAAGCCTTACGAGGAGCAGACGAGTGAATTAATTGAATTAATTCCTTGTTTTGCTTTGCTTATGTGCATGGCTTTTACTTCCCTATTAGTTTCCCCATGAGTTTTCCAGCTTTTATCTTTCCAATTCTCTCCCTGATCTTCCTGGTGGAGGAGTGAGCAATAGGCTGCTTGGAGCTTGGTTGCTGGCTGGGGTTAAACCACAACAAACAGTAAATGCCCTGTTGTGTTGCCTCCAGACCAGCATGCAGACAATGAAAAATTAGTGACCCTCTGAAAAGTTCAGTTTACCTGACTCACCAAACATGCACAGGAATTCTCTGGAAGAAAAAAATGCAATAAAACTATCATTTGGCTAGAGAGCAAAGGCATAAGAAAATGGTAAGAAACAGGTTGTTGCTTGATAGAGGGAAGTATAAAGTATCACTGTGATACAATGAGGCAGGGAACAACTTGCTTGACAGCAATTCAGAAGAGAAGGATCAAGGTACTGAAGAGGATCACAAGCAAAGTGTAAGTCAGCAACACTAAGCTATTACAAAGAAAAGGCAAATTTTATTTCAGTAGATAAAGAAAGTAATATAGCCTATAAGGCTGAACACTTCACAGATCACACCCTCCTGGCGAAAAGCAACCTAGCTTCAAGAATTTGAGACAATACAAAGGAAACCAAGGAAAAAGTGTCTTAACAGGTATGTTGTGTTTAAGCTATAAATGTAGCTTAGAGATAGAAAAGAAGAGACAAAAGACCTGTTTTTTTTTTTTTTTTTATGTAGAAGTGCTACAAACTGGAGAAACCTTCTTCAGGAACACCCTGGAAAGGATAAGCAGCAAGTGGCAACTTTGTCATGGCTACATCTTCTGATGGAAGCAGTGACCTGGGCAGTTTGTAGCACGCCGTACCTCTCTGAATGAGACCTGCACTTGAAGGGCAGGGCAACAGACACGGCCAGCTTTTGGTTCTCCTTTCCTGCGTTATGTGATTTTGCAGGTTAGGGGTTGACTTTGTGAGCTGTAACCTTTCTTGATGCGGTTTCTGAGGGGGATGTCATCAGACAGCTGCAGGAGGGAGCGCAGTGCTGCACGAGTCCGGTGCC
>NW_008691248.1:0-289 GCF_000695815.1 Acanthisitta chloris | reverse complement strand
CCCCCTGCACCCCCATCCTGCCTGGGGGTCCCACACCCACTCAGGTATGGACCCTGTGCACCCCAACACTGAGCCCAGACTGGGGGTTCACACACCCACCCAGGTATGGACCCCCTGCACCTCCATCCTACCCGGGGGTCCCCACACCCACCAGGGTATGGACCTCCTGCACCTCCATCCTGCCTGGGGGTCCCCAACACCCACCCTGGTATGGAGCCCCCACACCCCCACCCTGCCCGGGGGTTCCCAAAATACACCCAGCTATGGACCCCCTGCATCTCCATCCTAC
>NW_008691247.1:2060-3901 GCF_000695815.1 Acanthisitta chloris | reverse complement strand
TATATATCATATAATTTCTCCCTAAACATCCCTTGGAATTAACCATCCTGGATTCTCTCCTTAGGTGCGTCTTAATCTGAGGCTGTACCGTCTCTCTCCCTCTTTCCATAGCCAACTCCAAGGAGGTTGGGGTAGAAAAAAAAAACCCTGCGTTATTTGGTTTGTTTATTTTTAAACCCCCATTTGTTAAACCCTCCAAACTTTTCTCCTCCTTTTGCTGAAGTTTCAGGAATGGAAATTGCAGTTTACCCGCTGCGAGCACAGTCAGCCACACGCACAAGGGAAGGTTTGTGGCTGGAAGGAGATTAAGGGAAAAAAAAAACTCCAGGAAAAAGAAACAGAGCAACAAGGTACAAACCAAATATTCACATTCTCAGAGAGAGAGAGAGAGAGAGGAAAAGAAATGCTTCAAATAGCTTAATTTGCTGCTAGTTAGCATCAAACAGGAATCTTCTCGGGAAGTGGGGAAAGAAATTAAAGCGAATTAAGTTACCGCACAGAAAAATAAGGCAAACGCCAGCCTGGCGCTAAAATACACTTCCATACGCGGATATATAGATATATATACTCCTTTAAAATCACCAGCAGCCGCGGCTATCTGCCCTCGCTCGGATAATTTACACCATACAAAGGTTGGGGGCTATTAATCCCGACCCCCCCAGCCCCCATTCCTATTCATGTCAGTGTTGCTTTCTTTTTCCGAGTAATCAAATGTGCCGGAGCCAATTGTAGGGAATTTAAACATGACTGTCCCCTGCATCTCCCTCGACATCGAGGTGTCCTTTGTACCTTCAGCCTCTCCTTTTCAAGACGCTTCTACAGTTCAAAATGCAAAATAATGCAGCCTGTGGATCTTTATTAAAGCGCAAGAAGAAGCTCCGAGTGGATTGATTTTGCCCGAGAAAAAAATAATCATCATCTTTAGGAAGTTGTTTAACAGTGGGAAGTTTCATGGATGATTTAAAGATCCTTCTTCTCACTTGGAGCAAGGCGAAAAATCACCCGGGGATTTTTAACTCCTCTTGGAAAGGAGTTGCTCAAAAGCAGCTTCTCGTTGAGCAATCCTGTCGAGTCAACTTTCCTCCCTCTCCTTTAATTCCCAATAAAAATGCAAATCAATTCGTCCCCATAATGGGGGAAAAAAATAAATTAAATAAATGACAGACTCGCTGTCGCTCCGGACTTTCCTCTACTCCTATGCTGGACGCTGATGGGACGCTGATGGAATTGACAGCAGGGCAGGGGCAGCTTTACCCTTTTCCCTTGGTAAACTGGAAAATAACATTTTTTCCCAACTCCCCTTAGGTTTGGGGACCTCAGTTTCATAACTGTCCACACCCTCCGCCCTCTCTTTGGGAGATGCCACCAGGTCGCTTTGATCCTTGGGCTTCGGGGTCTCGGGACAAAGGCAGCACTGAAGGTTGAAGTTGGGGGGGAATTGTGCCCCCCTCATCCCGCACCCTCCCGGAGGGAGCTCTGCCCTCGGCCCCGCTGCCCAGGGTCAGGCAGAGTGCTGCCTTCCAATTTTAGCAACAACAACAAAAAAAAAACAGCAAGAGAAGAGTGAAAACCAAGAAGGGTTTTTCCTCCCTCTTCCAGAGAGAGAGAGAGAGGGGCAAGCCCGGGGGCAGAGGACAGCCGACTTGAAGGGAAGAGCAGGGTGTAAAAATAGTTTGCACTTCCACTGAGCCCCTCGGAAACCTCCCTGAGGGTTGCCGAGCATCCCTTTTGGGGCCAAAGGAGCATCCCTGCATGGGGCAAAGGGTCATCCCTCGTGGGGCAAAGGAGCATCCCTCGTGGGGCGAAGGAGCATCCCTCGTGGGGCAGAGGAACATCACTCC
>NW_008691247.1:0-2035 GCF_000695815.1 Acanthisitta chloris | reverse complement strand
CATCACTCCGTGGGGTGAAGGAGCATCCCTCGTGGGGCAGAGGAGCATCCCTCTGTGGGGCAAAGGAGCATCACTCCGTGGGGCAAAGGAGCATCTTTCCGTGCCCTCCTCGCCGCCCCCAATGGGACAGGGCAGCGGGAGACCCACCAGCCATAGGAAAAACCTCCTCTTTGACCCCCAGATTTATCTCCTTCCCCCCAAAATATTCCCTCTTTTATTGTCAGTGCGCAGGTGGAGCTGCGAGGGAGCATCCCTAGGCTGGGATGCTTTGGAGGTGATTTCCACCTCCATTTCCACCTCGCCTCACTTGCTTTTACTTTAGGAAAACTTAACTAGTCTTTTTTACTCATTTCTAACATTTTCTTTTCTTTGAAACCAGCACTTCCATCCTGCCAAGCCCTCCGGGAACCCCCGAGCTGCTCAGCTCGGCCGCGCACAAAATGGATGAGCTAAAATGTCTCCCCAGCTGCTAGACTTCATGAATGAGCGACCCTCTTTCCCCTCTCCTCCCCATCTATAGATTGATAGATATAGATATATTTCATGAATGAGCCGAGGGTCCTCCCCGCCTCCCCCCTGCCTCGGCTGTCCCTGCAGAGCCTGGAAACAGCAACGACCCTTTACAGCAATTCATCACAGGACCCAGAGCCATCCAAGCAAGTAATATGTAGCCTCAGATCTCGTGTGTCCCACAAGACAGAGCGCCTGCTAATTAATAGACAGTGATTCCTGCAAGCAGCCCGAGCAGTCTGTAATATGATGAACTTCCTTTGTACCGGTGTCACCACAAATGTTTCTGATAAGGAAAAGCATCCAAGGATCAAAGACTATAAGCTTCTCAATTTCCTCAAGCTGCCTCTACTTTTCCTCACCTACTTTTTCTTTTTCTTTTTTTTTTTTTCCCCCCTTCTCTCCCTCTCCCCTTTCCTCAGCCCCTCCAAGGGGATGCAACTCCCCTCCGAGGAGTTACAATCCTCCTCCGAGGAGTTACAATCCCTCTCCGAGGAGTTGCAATCCCCTCTCTCTCTTCCGACAGCCCTGAGGTCCGTTCAAGTGCAGGGGACAGTTCCAGATTGTGCCCCCAAAATATCACCATCATCATCATCATCATCATCATCATCATCACTTGCACCTTCATATTCCGACTGGGGAAAAAAGATTGGCTCCGATTGTGGTTCTCGCCCTCCTCGGCTCTTCCCCACTTTTCCCCAACTCGGGATGACAAATGTCTTTATAAACAGGCATTAGCTGACATCTAATTTCTTTTGTGGCGAGATGCTGCGAAGTGCGAGCGCAGGGACGAGCTCTCCCGAGCGAGGACCATCCCCAGGTCGGGATGAGCTGGGAAGGAGGAGGATTTTTTTGGGAAGAGGGGGATGCAGCAAACCTCCCACCCTCGGGCCCTCCGGCAAAGCCGCATCCCAATCCCAACCTTTCCTCCCTCCCTGAGCTGCACCTGTGATCCTAACTCCATCATTTCTCTATTTCCCTGGTCTGATAGAGGCGGAGGGGGCAAGGAGAGTCCCCAAAACACAATCCCCTTCAGCCCTCCCGGCAGGGAAAGCCGCGCCCGGCCGGGCAGGAGCATCTCCCACCCAGGAATTGCCTCTCCTTTGCTTCCCATCCTGAGACTCTCCCCAGCATCTTCTAGCCCCCAAAAAACCCAAAGCCCAAACCAGACTGAAGATCAGATTAAATAAAAAAAAAAAAAGATAACAATGAAAAAGGAGTAAAACCCAGTGAGGGAAAGGAAAGAAATGTGGCAGTGATTGAAATGGGTATTTTTTTTTATATATAAGAATAGTCTCTATAAATATATAATATCTCCAAAGCTCAGGTCTTAAGAGGGTCCCTTATTTGCTTATTGTCTTAGTTTTTTTGTAGCAACCGTAATTTTCAGAAAGAGCCTTCCCCCCCCCGCCTTACCCTAATGCTCGAGTAAGTACCTTACAGCTTTAAGGCTAGTGTTATATGTGCTTTAAAATCCTGCCATGTAAATTCCCCTGAAAAATTTGGAAAGCTTCTCGGGGTGGGG
>NW_008691246.1:0-261 GCF_000695815.1 Acanthisitta chloris | reverse complement strand
ATTCCCCCATCCCCTTCCAGTATCCCCAGTATCTCAAGTACTTCCATTACCCCATTATCCCCATTCCCTTCTAGTATCCCCCTAGTATCCCCAATGCTTCCATTCCCCCCATTATCCCCATTCCCCCATCCCCTTCCAGTATTCCCCAGTATCTCCAGTGCTTCCATTACCCCCATTATTCCCATTCCCTCCAGTATCCCCCCAGTATCTCCATTGTTTCCATTATCCCCATTTCCCCATCCCCTTCCAGTATCCCCCTGT
>NW_008691245.1:0-1025 GCF_000695815.1 Acanthisitta chloris | reverse complement strand
CGTCCCGCAGCGCAGTCCACCTGCGGCCGCTGTCGGTGCTGGTGGTGTAGCAGAGGCGCACGGCACTGCACCCTCTCCAGATCTGGCGCCGCTCCGTCTTGCCCCGCTCCACGCAGATGCAGAAGAGGAAGATGGTGCTGCTCCTCGCGTCATACAGGGGACAGGGGTTCATGGTGCGGCGGCCGGGCAGCACCAGCGCCGACAGCTCCTCCACCGGACCCCACTGCCGGCAAGGAGGGAAACGGGACTCAGCCGTGGGACGAACGGGTGTTGCTGCAACCTGAAACCACCCGGCATCGCTCCAGGGATGGAGTCACAGCTTGTTCCTACAGCCCAGGCTGGTTTTACCTTGACGGAGGAGCCGTGCAGGCGGCCACGTCGCAGCACCAGGTACTTGGCGTCCTCATCCCTGGCTGAGGAGCGTTTCTCAGCAAAGGCCAGGAAGGTGTCATCCCCGGGGATGTAGAGCAGAGCTGGGATGCGGTAGGTGACCCCTCCTGCCTGCCGAAACAGTGTCTCTGGAGAGAAGACATGAGGGAATCCCGGTGCTGGTGGTGGGGGGCTCTCCCTGCCATGCCCCTGCTGCTGGGAGGGTGGGAAGGTCAGATGTAAGAGGTTAAATGCTGGCAAAAAGAGGGGGTGGCCTTCATGTCCCACTGTATGGAGGGACAGGAATGAAGGCTCACCTCGAAGCAGGTGGTGGCCTGGGACATGGTGGCCTCCCTGAGGTTCCCACTGGGGCCTGACAGGGTGGAAGATGAGGGGTGAGAGAGGAGTCCCTTGGTGGGGTCACACTCCACTTTCCTGCCTGCCTGTGGTGTCTCCATGTCCCTCTGTTCCGCTGTGCTGCAAAGGTTCCTCTACTTCCACGCAGTGCCCACTGCCGGGCTGTTCCCAAGGGCTCTGCACCCTACCAGGGTGCCCAAGCCCTCATCCCCTTTAGCTCCCCCGGTGTCCCCAGACCAGGGACCCTGTGCCCTTGCACCCCCAGCCCTGATCTCCCCATGCACCCCCTCCCACATGGA
>NW_008691244.1:0-30983 GCF_000695815.1 Acanthisitta chloris | reverse complement strand
CTTCCTTTCTTCCTTTCTTTCTTTTCTAAATGTGATTGGCTGTCTGCTTCAAAAGAATCATGTTTTTGACCTTAAACCGAAAGTAAGAAAGACAGATAAGTCAATTCTTGACACTTTCCCACAAAGACCAGACCATCTGGACACTTTGTATTTGTAACAGGTGCTTCTGGGACTTCGAGCCTAATTCTGGCCCAGATTCTGTTCTGTATCGGTGACTCCATCACTGTGTGCAACTGCACATTGCATTAATTGAAGGGACTCAAAAAGGCCAAGTACAGTAATTAGTCAGTTGGTCATGCAGAAAAGAGACTAGTGGCTTAGTGCCACTGAATTTTGAATGCACAGATGTACAGCACCATCAGCTTTTGCTCTCTGCGGTACTCTGCTAATCTCCGGCAGGTAGCGCAAAGATCTGTCTTAGTCCAGGTTTTCAGTCTCCTGGAAGCAACAAGATAAATTTTATATCCACTTGGGAGAGAAAATCATGAGTTTGAATGACCTAAAAAAGAAGCCACATCAGCATAAAATTGTCAGAATAGTATAAATGTCAGATGGGACAAATATGTCAGTAAGGTTTTTAGGTTCCAGTCTGAGTTTTTAGGTTTATCCAACAGCAACTGACATATGCAGTAGAAGCTATAAAATATGTATGATTTCGATTTCTGAAGCTTACTTCTTGAACTATGCTCTTTTTCTTTGCACATACTTGATTTATTTTTTTATTTCTTTTTGTAGGCCTAGCTGTTTTGAGGTCAGAGTGTGATCAGAGTTATTAGGTAGTGTCACCTGAAAAGATAAGAATATACCTGTTGTGCTACTCAGTTCCACTGGGCAGTAGTGCAAAATGTGAGCAGTGGGAGCATTCAAAAAGGTTGTAAGTGAAACTAGTTTACATTTGAGTTTTTGCCTGGCTTAAAGCAGGAATTCAAATCCATTTTTCTGCAAATTTCATAGATGCCATGTGTGCTGTTGTACTATACAGCCACTAAGAGTGGGAGTCATAAAAAGTCCAGATTATTGCATTTCAATGTAATATACAATTTCTAGCCTAAACCTTTCTTTTGAAAAAAGTAATTTTCACTTTCTGGTCCCAACAACCAGAACAAAGAACTGGTAAACTGAAATCACAGGTTACTTAGGCCATTATTTGCACCATTATATTAGTTCTTACATATATTGTCCCCTTGAAATCATTATCTGCATTGCAATGATATACTCCCACTGCCTTCACTCATAGAGGTCACTACAAAAATTACTTATAATAGTAAAATGTAGTGTCTGAAATATTATAAAATCTGATTTTGATCTCTGTTTATTTGAGTTACCTTAGAACTCTGGTACATTTCTTACGGTAAGCAAACAGCAGTGTGATCATACAGGTATCATACAAGAATATCCGTGGGAAATCTTATTTAAAAGTCTTATCCCCTTTTTTAAAAAAATAAATATTGGAAGCTAGACTTCATTTTTACATTTTGGGATGGGTATTTTTAACTCTTGGTATGCCTACTATTTTAGTAAATTTGTTCCACTAATGAGAAGATAATGTTAAAAATTTCTATTCGAGTAGACAAGTATTGATCTAATTATAGTTGCATTGTTTCACTCCAGCTCTGGATTGGGCTTATAAAATTCTCTCTTTTCCAAACTTAGATAATTTTTTTTTTTTCCTATGTAGTCTGAGAAGGAAATATGGACTTATTCTTTGTCACTTTTTGCAACTGACAGTTTTTTCCTCCTGCTTATATTCCTAAATTGTGAAAGGAAGTGGCCTACATGTCAAAATAAGCAGTGTTACTTTAAACTTCACATTTTAACATGAAAACACCTACAACAGGTAGTGACATATGTGAACTTCTTTTGCTTAATCACAATGAAATTTTCAAAGGAACAGAGGAAAAAGTTACCTGAGCTATAATGTTCACACATATATTGGTGCTAAGCATGGAAGAAGTAAGACTTAAATTGCTCTTGAGGAGTTAAAGTGAGGTAAAAAGACTCAGAAATATACATGAATCCAAGATACTAATCTTTTTTGATATTATAGGTTTCAGTATTACTCATCTGCATTGCCTATTTAATTTGTGTGAGCAGGCAGGGGAATCAAATATCCTGGAGAAAAGGATTCAGAGGGCTGATCATCCTGTAAAATTTTCAGTGGGAATTGTGTGTATTCATCTCCTGGGATTACTGAGCATTTTGCATGCCATATTTCAGTCCCCTACCTAATTAACATACAGAACAGAGCTCAGAGACAGTACAAAGAGATGATGTGATGTGTGCAGTAATTTAAACAGAATTGCCAAATCTCATTGTAGGCTCACTGGACTTTTTTTAATATCCTGAGCACATAATGTATGATTAAAAAAACCCAACATATCAGAGGCTTTGATCGGATAACAAATATTGGATACAGGTTTATACTTTAGCTGAAATGCAGTATTCCTCTGCCCCCAAAAATTCATAAAGAGTAGACAAGTTACCGGTGTAATCTAAGATGTGCATGCATCTGAAGTAATTCATCCTCTTTTTCAAACAAAGCAAAGTGGTTGTCATAAAATGCATGGATCTTGTTTGAGTTAGAAAAAAAGAATGTTGCCTGTGAGGCAATGAAGATTGCAGGCAGCCTGCCATCAGGTTCTTTTATTATTTAATTCTCACCTTCCATGTCCATTTGCCACATTTGCTCAAAGATATGTAATTCTGAATACTAATCCTAGTCTAATTTTTACAATATAGAGACCATATATTGTTTAATCTATGATGTTTCTGTAATTTAAAAATAAATTCAAATACAGTTACCCCAAATTTGTGCTGAGGTAGCTAGGAGTAAAAGCTCACTTTCAGAGTCTATGTAAGAAAAAATTTTATGGCAGTCATCAATACCAGCCATCAATACCAATGACAAAAATATCCATTTAGCCAGCTGGACAATAATATTTTGAACAAACATAATGGGTGGAGAAACATGCAAAAAATATTAACAAAGATTGACTTGCTAGAGAATCCTAACACTACAAAACCTTATGATTCTCTTCAGATGGACACAACATTTTTGATCACTCGTGCCATTCATTACTGTGTCACTGCTGCTATACCTTTTGAAATGACAGCAAGGATAGCCTTACCTGTCAGCTCTGCCATGAGCTGCCAGATGGCAAACTCATGCAGGGATAATACAACAATAACTACGGTATGATTTCCTAAATCTATCATAGTTTTTCTGCTGGATACTCCTAAGATATAACATAGTTTCTCTGAACATCTGGAAGTTTCTCCATTATATACATATACCTGTGTATGTATCTACCTGTATATATGAATTATATGAATGAGTTGCATAGTAGCTAAATGTTTTGTGATTCCTAACACCAGGCATATATACAAAACATGCTTGATTTTAAAATATTGTCCTTTATGTTGAAATGAAACTAAAACCCCCTATTTAGTCTGTACTTTTGCTTCAATCTAAACAATATAACATTGTCCCAGTAGGGTGGAACAAGGAATAAACAACCATAAAAAGTGTTTAATTGCATCTTGACTCAGTTATATAATCAAGTTATATAATGAGAAAGATTGACAAAGGTTTTAGACTCTAAAAGGGAACACCTTTTTTCTTCAGCATAATTAACTAGCCTTGTGAAATTTAATATGCTATATATACTTCAACACATGCAAATATATGCAATGCTTGTCAAATGTCAGTATTGATTTACCATTATTTTTATTTCTGATTTAGTACTATATTTATTTACTTACTTATACATTTTCCTGGGTAGTCTCTTATGGACTCCTAACATCTATTTTTAGTTCCATGACTACTGCATATGAAAGCTGGAATCACCTGTCAGGATGGAAACACAGCTCCTGAATGGTGCAGCTAAGTGACCAAGTGTCTGACTCAAAGCATAAATGTTATTTAAGGAAGATCAACAATTTGTCTCTGCTGTCCCCATCTGCCATCTCCTCTCACATAGCATGATTTAACCAAACTGGAATTTGGCCCTTCTAGAAAAGAATCAAAACCTTCAAGCAAAAGGAAAAAGCTTTTCATATGGAGAACAAAGCCTATTATCAGAAGAATCAAAATAAGAACAAAGCCCTTTAGGAACAGAATAAAATCCCTCAAGAGAAACATAAGGACTCTTCAGAGGAAACAAAGCACCTTGAGAAACAGCAAATGGCCCTCCAACAAAAAAAAGCCCTCAGAGAAGAGATTAAGGCTCTCAGAGAATAAGAATGAGCATTTGCATTGGGGGAAAAAGCTCTTCAGCATGAGAGCTTTATGGGAGACACACAAAGCCTTGAAGGACCAGCTTAAAGCTTGTCAAGGAGACAACAAATCCATACAAGTAGAGGAGAAAGCTCTTTGTGGTGGAAAAAAAAATCCCTCAGTGAGGAGAAATTTGCTCTCCAAGAGGAGAACATGGCTGTTCAAATGAGAAAAAGGCCCAGAAAGTCAGGAGAAAGTTCTCCAAGAAGAGCACAAAGTCCTCCATGAATGGAATAAGATAATTCAAGAGAAGGAATAAATGAATGTAAGTAAAGAATCAAATGCTTAGGGAGATTTAGCAGGAGTGAAGTTTACAAAGACATAAATTTTCATTGTTAGCCAGATATTATGGTCTAGTCTCCACTACAGAACATTATCAGCAACTAATGGTTAAAACCAGGCATAAAGCAGCCTGTTAGGCCTAGTGCAGAAGTCTAGCAGATGCACTGAGTCATGGGTGTTGGTATCTTGGATCCCCAAAGCCTAGTAAGTATGTGCTGCAATACATACTGCACATTTGTGGATGTCTGTTTTATTGAGGCATTGGATACCAAAAAAACTCCAAGTGTCTTTTTATAGTATTTCAAAGTCTGGATTAACACTTCTTTTTTAACTGTAAAATACTGGAGGATATTCATAGAAAATGGATTCTGATGTAATGAACACTAAAGTCATATGCAAGTAAGGCTGTGCCAGACTTTCACTTTTTAAATCTAGACTTAACCAGTAAAGTAAGGTTTCTGAAAATTGTTGATATGAAACATTTTCAGAATATGTTAACAAATTCTTTGTCTCAGAGGTTTTCCTTCAAAGATCCAGTTTAACATGAATTTTGATTTCCTCTTAACCCAGGAAATCAAGCTAGCAACAAAATATATTAAAATACAGAATACTTGTGGGGATAGAAACAATAGGGCTAGAAAAGAAAGTTTTCTAGTCATGGCTCCAAAATGTTACAGATATTTCAGACAGTAGAGCAAGGACATATGTAGCTAGCACCTGAGATAAACAAATTCATATTTTCTTTCTTTTGCCAAATATTAAACCCTTAATATTTATATTTCCGGCCTTAAAGACCAGACACACTTTGAAAAGTTGAGCACAGTGGTATGCCAACGGACATCTAGCCTGAGAAAAATGATGCAATTTGGAAACATTGTACTGGAGTAAAATTAGGGTTTTTTTTGTACAGATGGCTTCCCAATGAGAACTCTGACAATACTACCGTGTATTCAGTTTAGAGATTTTGGATTCAGACTGATTCTTTGGATTCAGATATCTCATATATTATAGGCATTCTCAGCAGACGTCTATTGTACAGATCTTGTCTTATGGTCTGAGTGGCCATAGAAGAGGCAGCTAAGGAGAGATGAACAGTGGACTCAGTTCAGTACTTGTCGTTTTAGTGGATGCAGGCTATATCACATGGCTATTTATGTAAATATCATATAATAATTGTTGAATAACATCTGAGATTAAAAAAAAGGAAAACAACACAAAATCTGTATAACTACTGAATTATTTGAGTGGGATATGACCTTTAGAGGTCACTCACTGCAAGCGACAACAGATTTCAGGTTTCTTTAGATAAGAGGAAAATGAAGTAAGGTTACATTAGAATGGGGGAAGGACAACATGACTGTCTCCAGTATTTGTCTGTTCCTCTGCTTGGTTCATTAGTCCACTTGTCATAGGACAAGTCAGATGTTACTAGATCACCAATGGAGGTAGGTTGATAGTGCCTTATTTTCTACAGCATCATAAAAAATATTCAGGACTCAAAGCAAACTGGAAACTTTCCTGCTACTGTACAAAGCAGATTTTCTTTCTTCCAGTTTAGAGTCTTTTCAGCAACAGTCTTGTAGACATTTCCAGATTTGTCTCCTCTTCTGCAGTGTCCATGATAGGCCAGTCACCTCAGGTATGTTGTGGTGGCTGTTGTGCAGCAGAAAGTCTCAACCTTTGTTCTTTACTACCTGTGTGGTGGCCAGATGATGCAGAACTACCACTTTCCACCATGGTAACTTGTTATACCTTGCTATGTGCCCTATGAGACACTCACACAGAATTTGAACCTAAACTCATGGCTCCCCAAAACTGTGAAAAGAAAGAAGTTCTTCATGAATTCTTGTAGTCTGATATCCTGATATATTCTGACTTCTGTTGAAGTATATGTGTCTGCTCTCCTAGAGCTGCTTTCTCTAATCTCTTTCTTCCCTTGGTTCCCTTGGACTAGGATAACTTGGCAAGATTGTGTGCTAGTGATGATAATATGCATTTTGGAAAATGCTGCATTTATTTCTAATTACATTAGGGGCTATTTCAATTCTGGGGTTGGATATTTATATAATGAAGAAATATGGTGCTTTAATTTGTCTTTATAGCATTAATATGATTAAATTTACTTGCATACAAATAAATTAATTATTCCATAAATACATTATGCTTAAAACATTACAAAATTATTGTGGGTAATTAAAACCATCAAGTATGATTAACAGTGTTTCAAAGTATTTTAAATTAGCTGTTTATTTCTTGTGAAAAACTGAACACCACTGTGGCATTAGGAGTGATGATAAAGCATCAACTAAATGTGTATAACTAGCCATACACTGGCTTTTGTGTGATGTTGAAGGTCGTGAGTTATTATCAGCAGAATGAAGTCCTGTTGGAGGTGTGATGGGTTTACCCTAACTGGATGCCACGTACCCACCAAAGCCTCTCTATCATTCCCCTCTGCAACTGGAGAGGGGAAACAAAATGTAACCAAAGGTTCATGAATTTAGATAAGGACAGGGAGAGATCACTCACCAATTACTGTCACAGACAAACAGACTTGACTTGGTGATCTTAAATGAGTTTATTAGCAATCAAAATCAGATCAGGAGAATGAAAAGTAAAACAAATCTTCAAAACACCTTGCAACACCCCTCCTTCCTTCCTTGCCTCTATCTCCTCACCCCAAGCAGTGCTGGGCATTGAGGAATGGGGGTTATGGTCAGTTCATCACACATTTCTGACACTGATCATGGAGAGGACTCCTTCCTCTGCTCCAATGTGGGGTACTTCCCATGTGCGACAGTTCTTCATGCACTGCTACAATGTAAGTCACTTTCCCTGGTGGGTAGTCCTTCAGGAAAAGCCTGCTCCGACATGGGTCTCTCACAGGGTCACAGATCCTACCAGGAGGCCTGTTCTAGCATGAGCTACTCTCTCCAGGGGTCTGCAGGTCCCTGACAGGACCCTGTTCCAGCATGGACTTCCCACAAGTTCATAGCCTTCTTTTGGGCATCCACCTGCTCCAGTGTGGGTCTCTCCCATGGGCTGGAGGTGGATCTCTGCCACATCATTGACGTTCATGAGCTGCAGGGGGACAGCCTGCCTCACCATGGACTTCACAGCGGGCTATAGGGGAATGTCCACTCTGGTGCCTGGAGCACCTTGTCTCTCTCTTCCTTACTGACCTTGGTGTCTGCAGACTTGTTCCTCTCAAGTGTTCTTACTATTTTCTGAGTACAATTACATCTGCACTGTTTTCCTTCTTAAATATGTTATAACGGATGTGCTACTACCATCTCTGGCTTGGCCTTGGCAAGTGACAGGTCTGTCCTAGAACCAGCTGGCATTGACTCTGTCAGACATGGAGGAACCTTCCAGCAGTTTCTCAGAGAAGCCATACTTTATCCCTGCCCCCTACCAAAGTTTGGCTAAGCAAACCCAATAAGAAAAAGCCCCAAAACAAAACAAAACAAAACCAACCAAACAAACAAAAAAAACCTACCAAAACCACAGCAAAACCCAAAACCCAGTCACCAGCACTGTGTACCAGGTGATCGATAATGGGCCTCATGCTGTTTAACATCATCATTAATGACCCGGAGAATGGAATGGCATGCACCCTCAGCAAGTTTGCAGGTGACATAAGACCAGGTGGAGTAACTGATATACCCAGAGGGTGTGCTGCCATTCAGATGCAAGGGATAGAGACTTGGGCAGATAGGAATCTAATGAAGTTCAGCAGAATCAAATGCACATTTCCTCAGGGGAATTCCTGTGGAGAAATAAGTTCATGTACCAGCTCATGACCATCTGGAAAGCAGCTTTGTAAAAAAGGACCTGGGGCACAGGCAGACAACAAGCTGGAAAAGAAACAGCAGTGTGTCCTTGCAGAAGAGAAGGCTAATGGTATCCTGGGTTGCATTAGGAAAAATGTTGCAAGCAGGTCAAGAGAGGTGATCCTGCCCCTCATTGTGGATGAGGCCACAATTAAAGTGTGCATCCAGCTCTGAGGCCTCCAGTACAGGCAAGACGTAGATTTATTGGAGAGAGTTACTTGAAGCAACTTTACTCTTCTGGTCCAAAGGGCTGCTGTCTCTTAGTTTAAGTCACTGATGAGAGGTAGAGAGAGCTAGGTCTGTTCAGCCTGGAGAAGAGAAGGTTCAGGGGTTCTTATGCATATATATAGGTACTTGATTTGAGCAGAGGATGAGGACAGTGAAGAATTTGGAGCCAGACTGTTTCCTGTGTTATCCAGTAAAAAGACAAGAGGCAATGGGCAGAAATTAAAATATAGGAAATTCCATTTAAATTAAATTAAATTAAAATTAAAATCCCTCACTTTTGATTGTGACAGTTAATCAGACTTTGGAATAAGGTGTCCAGTGAGACTATGGAATCTCCATCTTTGGAGATAGGAAAAATTTTCATACCTTGGACTTTTTCTTTGGCAGCTTGCTCTAGCTGATTCTTTGAGCAGGGAGCTGGATGAGATAATCTGCAGAGGTGTCTTCCAACCTCAACCATTTTGTGTTTCTTCGCTTACCAGACCAGACATCTAGTCCATTGATGCATACTAAGTACCTTCTACTTCTGTCCTAACACCAAGATTTCTGTCCTTCTGCAGCATTTCTTTAAATGTTCTGGAAGAAGACAAGAGTCTCAGAAACAAGTTTAACACTGAAGTAAGGACAATATATTTAGAGAAAGCAGGTATTATTGCTATTATCATCATCATCATCATAATTCAGTTCAGATTGAGGTTAGGAAAAACAACCAATTCTGCAGATCACTTCCACTGGGCCCTTAACAGCCTTTTACCTGAATAGTACCTGACTGAATTGCAACTCTTAAAAAAAATAAAAATCTAACTATGCAATTATAATGTGCAAAGTGTCCTGTCTCAAGACCTTTCGAAAAAACAAGCCCTTTAACATGATAATTTTTTATGTTATTATTTTATATCTTGTTCCTTTTCCTTCTATCCCTCTTATCACCTTCTAACATGGTTAAAAATGTAAGATAGGGAGTAACTAGCATAAATTGAATCCGCCTTAAAATAGATAATTTTAAAATTTGGGAAATGTTCAAACCTGAAGGTAGACAACATTGACTATGTATTTCCATTGCCACAATGACAGAAAGAGGGGTCAAAGCATTAAGTAGCTGCCGGATAATAGAGTTGCAATTTCCCTTATCAGTGAGGGAAGTTCAATGTCCTGCTCAGTTTATTTCCCCCAATCTTTTTAAGGTTTTAATATGCATGTAAATGACTCATGAACATTTGGAGCTACCCACATACGTGCTTTTGGCATACAGGAGGTACATTTATTTAGTTGCACATTGCATGACCTATGTAAAGGACAATACTAGCTGTAGAGACTGCAGGCATGTAAAACAGATAGATATGCTGTGGGTATAGGACACAAGAGGATCAGTATCAAATGCTAACATTGGAGGCAAAGGTGAAGTGTAAGCTGAAAATCTTCTTTATGATAATTCAAACAGATGCTTGTACTTTGAATTCATTTTCTAGTGGAATACATCTTCAGAAGATGCTTCCTGATGAGGGACATTTCTGTAGCACCAAAACCCTCGCATTTGAGGATTGTATCATGAATAAAGTAATTATACTGGGAGAGAAAATGGTCCAGATTTCAAATGTCAACAAAATTTTACACATTCTGAAGCAGTCTTCGGAGCTCAAAAATTATGTCATTATCCAGAACCCTTTGAGACATAAGAGGGCTCTCCAGTCCCAGGTAAGAGTACTGGTACTAGCAGAATTACAGCAAAGATGAGATGGATGAATGCACATCCCTACAACTTTATTGAAGGAGCAAACATGCCAAAGGAGATGAAAGTACAGTGCTGAAGTGGACTTGTACATGCTTTGCAAGAAGCTTACAGGGTAAGTGCATCATTAAAATGATGCAGATGATGATATAGGGAAGAAATCTTCAGCAGGGCATTACCTATGCACATTAGTGAGTTTCAACCTCATGCTACTCAGCATCAATATGATTTTGGTTCCAAGAGCAGAATAAACAAAATCCTTGGCCTAGTACCCACTATGAATGAACTTAGCTTTGTCTAATGTTTGCCATGCAGCAGTGAATCTAACAAAAGTCAGAATCTTCCAAAAATGAAAAATAATTGCTAGAAGAATCTGGAATATGTATCAGCTGATAATCAGGAGCAACTTTTCTGGATAAAAATTATATGCCTTTTATTGCACTGCAGAAGGGAACCTCTATTCTTGTCAGATATTAGGCAAAGTTGGAGTTACCATAGCAGAAATGTGTTTGGCTGTATGCTTAGCTCCTTCAGAGGAGTCTTTTGAGAAAGCTTGTGCCAGCTTAAGGTAATCTATGAAAATACAGTTTTGTGTTAATTGTGTGGAAAAAATATTTGAAAATACTTTAAAAAAATTTCCTGGAGCAACTAAAAATGTAGTATTTTCAAAGCAGATATCTTGTTCAAACATCCTCATGGAATTAATTCAGAATGTAAAATAAAATCTACAGGAGACCCAGGAGGCAGAACTATCCATTAAAATAAGGTTTTGATGCATACTATAATGGTCAAAATATTGAAAGTCAATAAAATGCAGACAATTGATGTATAAATCTAATATACTAACTCTTTGTGCTAGGGAATGCATACATCTTGGTTGGCACAGTAGTACAGCTTCAAAAAATGCTCTGACCCAGAGACGTACTTTTCTTTTTCTCCCCTACAGTTACAGACATTGGATATGCTTCAGCTTAATGTAGCCAGGAGTTAATAGACATAGGCATGAATTAAAAGCATGCTGTTATAACTTAGGATGACTTTTAGGAAAATGGAAAATAAACTGGAAAAGCTTCCACTGAAGTTCCACTTGCTGGTTACTTTACCTGGAGCATAACATTAAGAACATCTCTGAGTGAGAAAAGTTGTTTAGAAGTAAGCTAAAGTAAGATCAAATATGGGGAAAAATGTTTCATTTCATACCATTCATATTGCTTGAAAAAAAAAATTGGGGGAAAGAAAATAAATAAAAGAATGTTTTAGTCTAAGGCTCCCCGTGGGGTGAAACACTTTTTCTCAGATCTCTTGTGCAAGAGAAGAGAATTTAATAAGTACAGTTCTCTTGCACAATGACAGGTAAGATGAAAAGAAAGCTATCTAGCAGACCCAGGGCATCCAGTCTCTATGTAAAAAATAGATAGCTTGAGGATGGCCCACTTCTCTGGTGGAGCTTATTCTAACGTCTGGTCACCCTTTCAGTGAAGAAATTTTTCCAATCTTAACCTCCCCTTGTGCAACTTGAAGGCATTTCCTCTGGTCCTGTGAGGTTCACCTCATAAGGATATTATAAATGTATATAAATATTAGAAGGGAGTGTGTAAAGAAGACTAGGTTAGGATCTTTACACCGATCTCCAGAGTTGGGACTCCTGAATATCAGGAGTGACTGAGCACTGGTACAGTTTGCCCAGCGAGGTTGTGGAGTCTCATCTGTGGATATATTCAAGTGCCCCTGGACAAATTCCTGGGCAATTGGCTCAAGGTGTCCCAGCTTGAGCAGGGTGGTTAGACCAGGTGACCTTCCAAGGTAAACTTCAGCTCTTCTGTGATTCTTTGATTTTGTGAGTCTATGGTCAGAACTGCTGTATGTCAGTAGTTCAAAATGTAAAATTTGAAGAAAGAATTAAAGAAAATAAAATGAAGGGTAAAATGATTCTTCAGAGACATATACAGAAATAGAATGAAAAGATAAATGGACCAGAATCTGTGGAGGCAAAGATAGACATCAGAATGATATATGTGCTACAAACATACTAAATACATGTTTTGCTTTTATTTCAGTAAGGATGATGATGCATGTCACACCAATGGAAAGGTAATATAAAAGCAGTGAGAAAAGGGTATTAGAAAATCATATGTGAGCTGTGAGTAAACTTTGGTTTGCTTGTAATAATTATATTTTATATAAGAAAAATCTATATCCAGACTACTAAAAGAACTAATGTATTAAATTGCACATTAACAAACCCTGGCAATATAGTAGGAGAAAAAAAGAATAGTCAAACAAATAAAAAAATAAAATCAAGCAGAATTAGATGAGTAAGTCTGTTACAGTATTCTAAGAATCATGATTTTTTTTTAGAGAGTTTATATCAAGGCCATCGATATTATCACAGAAGGAAATGGACAATGACATAAGACATAAATCGGCTTATTGAAACATATCACAATAGAGTTATTAAATACAATTTCTAATAGGAAAATTTCTAAGATAAGGTTAATAGAAAATACTCGATATCTAAACATTTTGATCCTATTTTTAAAAAATACATCTCAAGTTGGTGGTTTTCCATTGGTTAATAAGTAACTTATAAAATGGATAAAGAGACTGGTTACTAAATGCAGGTTACTGAAATTAAAGGGATATTGCAGTGTTTCTTAGGTTCAGTCTTGCAATAAATATTTAATATTTTATTAATTGGCTATGTTTTCACACGTAGGTCATGAAAACTGTGCAAAACACGAGGCTGAAAAGTTTGACCAACACCATGGAGAGCAGATCATGACTCTGGAAGAAACAAATTATGCTGAAAATTGCTGTCACAGAAGTTGCGTTGCAATTTGAAGCATATAAGAACTCTCTAAACTATGGACTGATTTTCTAGAGACCATGACAGATGAAGAGACACTGTCCTGACAACAAGCTGCCCATGTACTGCTGTATTCTCAGTGAAGTTCCAGAACTTCCAGAAAAAAAAAATTAAAATATTAAAAAAACGCCATGGAAATCTTAGCAATATTTTTGCAGAATGGATTGTTAGTCTGCAGGTAGTTGTGTTCGGTTCTGGTTACATGTAGTCAGGAAACATATGTTTGAACTGGAAGAAGTGAAGATGAATGGAGAACTATTTTACAATACGAGAGTAAAAACCTATGGCTAGCTTAGTCAAGCAAAATAAGTGTTGAAAAACATGATTCATCTGAGTGGAAAATACAATGAAAGGACATCTATTTAAATGCACAATCTGTGGATATACATTGCACATGAACCAATTATTAACAATTATTACAAAAGCACTTCTCACTGCATACCAACTAAAATCACTCGGTGACCTGTCAGCCATGACAGGTGCAAGGAACTCATTGTTTCATGTGCTTAGATATACTCCCTGTAAGTGCTCTTATTTGTTATTAATATTGTTCTTAATCTCTAGCATTTTGGGAGTTCTTCTGATTGCTGAATGGGATAAAGAGATTTTCTACTCCTTACCTCTCATTGCGTGGCTTGTTTCATCACATTTACACAGCCAGCTGCTACATTGGCAAGTGGAAAGGACCAGTACTTGATTTGATGTACAAAGTTTTGTTCTAGGTCCATATATTCATGTGCCATTTTACCAGGGCTACAGTCTGTATCAGTTGTATGATTCCCTGGAATGACTGATACGTTCAAAAGAACCATGCTCTAGAGGATCTTGCATCTGCATTGCTAATGATATGCTGTAGATGTATCCCAGAAATTACTTTGATCATGATTCCACCAGGAAGAAAATCACTTGGATGCACCATTGCTGTGCTCAAACACCTACTGTAGGACTACAGATAACAGGTGCAAGGCATATTCATGCCTGAAAACAACCTACCACATATGCAGCTGTTGAGGGATGAAAGTACCAGAGTCTGGTCATAGCTAGAAATGAATGAAGACAACATGAACTGATGCTATTTAGTTTTACCACAAGCATGTTTGCACACACTTTGTAGGAAGGCAGGAGTTTGTCTGACATACTCAGTGTTATGAAAAGCTTCTTGAGCTGAAAAAGAACCTTGAAACCAGACACAAAATTAGTGACTAGAAAAATAAACTAGACATACTGTAACTGAACTTTTACAGCATAAATTTTAGCAGTTACCATGGTTTAGCCTGACTAGCTTCAAAGATTGTTAAAACTTAGTGTGGGATCTATAAAAGGTTTGTGCTCGTGTCAAGAGACTTTAAGCAAATATGCAATTGCATTTCTGAAGAAAGGTCATTTCCTTAACTGAACTCCAAATTAACTTTTTTTAATTGAATATAAGGAAGCATTATAAAGTTTTCTGGGAAGAGAAATATATACAGGCATATATATTCCATAAAGTTATGCAACATACCTAACACATAATAATGTATGTTCCATAAATACTTCTGATTAAATGTGAAATTTATTGTTGTCTGTAGGTACTGAATAGCATAAGCCATGCAGCGTTTTCTTGTCTGATGATTCTGTCTGCTACTCTGTATTAGTTATAGAGCAAAGGGGTTTGTTTCTAGGCTTAGAATTGAGTCATCTGTACTTACTGTGAAACCTCTATTAGGGAAAATGAAACCTGGTGATGTTCTGTTTAGAAGACAGAAAAATAATTTCTTCTATTCTGTTCAAATAATAAAGCCCCCAAAGCCAACATATTGAACACAAGTGTAACTTTAAATACATAGTTAATTACTGTGAAATTACACCATTAAGAAAACAGCTATTTAAGTACTTGGCTGAATTGTGGCCACCTTGGTTGTAAAGGGAATGTTGACAATTTCTGATCTGCAGATTAAAGGTGTAAAAGTCTTTTCTGTATTACATCAACTGACAACAATTCTCCATCATTCCCATGCAAAAGGGCAAACCTACAAATTAATTCCTGTCTAGACAGAAGAAATAATGGTTTTTATCTAAATTGTCTTGGGCTACTGCTGGGACATTCAATGAAAAGCTCTACTACTAATGAATAAAAAGACAATTTTTTTACAATTAATGAGTCATAGATATTTTAAGCACTGCAATTTGAGGACAGAAAGCTATTAGATTTAGAGAAAGAATGGAAGAAAATAATGAGATCAGAAGGGTGAGCTATTTTGGTACCTGAGAAAGGTTGTTATTCTAATTCAATATTTATCATGCAGTAGCAACTTTAAAATGAGGAGTCTAAAGTAAAGGTGCTTGGATCTTGGAAACCATCTGGAAAGTTCAGCTGAAGAGAATCACGCATAAGGAAAGTAATAACATTAGTAACTGAAAATATGTCTGTAAAGCACATTTTGTTTGTTCAGAGCAGGAAAAAAAAGCAGATGTTAGAATTTGGAAGGGAAGATTAGAAATTAACATACTAATGGGCAGATCCTGCAGTGACTGAAATAAACAGAGCTTTGCCATTGATTTTAATGAGAGTAGAATAAAGTATGTCATCAGAAATGTTGAGTAAAGGCTGCAAACATAAAAGACCACATTCTCCAACTGATGCAGTTTTCTGCTTTATTGGCACAAATAGAATTTCAAGGGGTTAAACATAACCACTGGCCAAGTCCTCTAGTAGGGAAACAGTTCTCTTGGAAACAGTTAGCAAAAGTAGCTTCATTCTTTTGGATTTAAACGAGTTTTATGAGTGCAAGTTGTGACAGAGACAGATATTCATTTGTACTGGTTCAGTCACCAACATAAACTAGGGCATCATTGTGCTTTGATCTTCAATGAATCTAGGTAGCTCAAATCAAGAAGGACAACCTAGCTCCCCTGTGATCCCATGTTCTCTCTACAAAGTTCAGTTTGTTTTTGAACAAGGTAGGGTATCTGTCACCAAGACATAATTACTGCTAAATTGCAGAAATCCATTGGGTTACATGATTACATGTATCACACACTGTTCTGCATTTACAAAGCATCCTCTTCTAGGACATTATGGAGAGGTATGTCTTCCTAAGATGTCAAAGGCATAAGCTTGTATTTAAGCACCTAAAAAGCTGCAATTTAACCCACAAAGGATATGAGCAAGATTTTATCTAGTATAAACCTTTTCCTAAAAAGTGAGTACATTATTGGGACTGCAGCTGAATTTTCATATTGAATGAATTGATCTATTTTACCTATAAGGGTCATTGCACTGTGTAAGCAAAGAGTGAGAGATCAAATCTTAGAGAAAATATGATTGCATAACAGAGTTTGTTATTTTTTTAAAAAAAAAAAAAAGTAGCTATATGCATGTTATTTACTATTTCTTGGCTTTAATTAAAAACAAATAAAAAGGTGAATATAAATGGAATTGGGAATACCATGCTAATTTACATCAGTGTTTAATTTCCTGAATACAATAATTAAAGTAAACACTAATTACTAAAACTATTTTTCGTTGTTAAAGTGCAAAATGTACTGATTTCTCAAGTAGCCCTATGTTTTTACAAGAGCTCTCTCTTGTGGCTGTAACTGTTTCTGCATTGCAACTAGTTCAGATACTTTCAGGACCTCTTTAAAAAGAATTTTACGCTACAATTTAAGATAGTACAAAACCCAATAATATAAGTCTGTCCAGCCTTGCAGCAGAAAGATAATGTAAATATAAATCTGGATAAATCAACTAGAAATCTGTTCATTCAACAAAGCATAAAGACTGTTGGAAAGAATTTCCTATATTTTATTCTATAGGAACATTTGAATCAATAGCCAGCCTAGAAAGAACTAAATATAATCAAACACTCACTATGCTGCAAAAGTAAAGATAGAATAATCAAAACAAATGGAATATATGGTCAGGAGGGCTGGTCTATATTCGCAGAGCACTGAAGAACCCTTTAAAAATGGTAAAGGAAAATTGCAAAGATGTGATTGCTTCTGATTCTTTTATGCAGTGATATACCTCTGTTTATTCACTACATCTCTCCATAACAAGGATATAATTGTAACAATTGAGACATGTTCAGAAATAGATTTGAGCCAAGTTGTTAGTGATGTTGGTTTCGGTACTGATTATCTTATAGCAAGTACTTATTAAGGCAAACCATGCTGAGGGCCTGGTCCATGAAATCTTCTGACTCAATTCATGCCTGACCCAAACCTTCTACCTTCACTACCTGCTTCATTCTCATAAAAGGAATCTTCTGGGAATCCCTTACTGGCCTGGGTGTCTGAACTACCTCGCTTTTCCAGCTGAAGTGATTTTCAAAAGTAAAGTCTTCTCATTACAGGAACATACAGACCAAAACACCTTTGGGAAATGATACCATAAGTGAACTGTGATTACTATCAGGGATTAGACACCTCATGTTTAATGCAGAACTTGGCCATATGAATAATGGTAGTTAAAGCTTTGTAATAGGGAGAAAATAGTAGTCTGAAGTCTAGCACTAATGGGAGTTACACTCACCAATATTTGGCAAATAGTTTAATTACTCTTTACTAACCTGTTATCAAATGGTGATGAAATCTCCTCAGACAGGCTATGGGATTTTTGTTTGACACAGCTTCTCTGCTTCACAGAGCCATGTACGAATATGTAGTTGCACTAATAATAAATGGGAAATCCTGCCTTCAATCTTCCCTAGCTCACTGATATGCTGTAAGGTTTCACTGACTCATTTATTAATGTTTTATCAACACTTTCAGATCTTCAGATTGAAGAAGCTATATCAAAACAGGCTACTGTCTCATGAAAACTATCTGAAGAAATTAAGTTCAAAATATCTGCAAGCCCTTTCATGATTTTAGTGTGCTTATACATTCTTATATAGCTAATACATATTTTTCTAAAAAAAGAGCAAAAATTTACACTAGAAACCCAAAAAAATGCTTTCGAATTTTTCTTTCAGATTAGTCAAGTTCTTTTCAAAGTGTACCAATCTGTAGTTCAGATATCACCAGAACAACATGAGATATTAAAATCTTCACCTTGAATATTGTGCACAGTTTTGGGCACCACAATACATAAAGGGTATAAAACTGTTAGAGAACATCCAAAGGAGAGCAACAAAGATGGTGAAAAACCTTGAGGGGAAACCATATGAGGAGCAGCTGAGGTCACTTGGTCTGTTCAGCCTGGAGAAAAGAAGGCTGAGGAGAGACCTCATCACTGTATATAACTTCCTCAGGAGGAGAAGTGTAGGGGCAAGCACTGACCTCTTCTTTTTGTCAAGCAGTGACAGGACCTGATGGAATGACCTGGAGCTATGTCAGGGTAGGTTTAGGTTGGATATTAATAAAAGGATCTTCACTCTGGTGGTTGGGCACTGGAACAGGCTCCCCAGGGAAGTGGGCACAGCACCAAGCCTGACAGAGTTCAAGAAACTCTTGGACAATGCTCTCAGACACATGGTGTGATTCTCAGACCTGTCCTGTGCCAGGCCAAGAGCTGGACTCCATGATCCTCATGGGTCCCTTCCAACTCTGAGTATTCTGGGATTCTGTGAATGTCAGAAGCTAAAGCTATGTCAATAGCTATGTCAGATTAAACAGAACTCAGAAACCTTTCTGGGCGCAGGGTTAAATGGAATGACCTATATCTATTAGCAAATGCTTTTAGCCACAAAAAGAGTTGCTGCACACAAACTGCCAGTTGACATTTAGACATAGTAGCCGCAATATTCTGCTTCCTAAAACATGCCCATGAATTGGCTAAGAACTTGCTACTTGGCTCAGGTCCAAATAGCTCCAGAAAGTGGTCTAAAAGCTTAAAGATACAGACAATTTCATTTCAGACCTGAGAGCATTTCCTGCCTGGTTCTAAGTTACTAACATAGATGCAGTCTGCAAAGTGATTGTGCATGACATAGATGTAAAAGCTGAGGTTGTTGAAGAGTGGAACGAATTTATGGTGTGATTTAATTATTTTCTCTAACCATTAAATCTTTATCAAACTAGTTTGAAAAAACATGCCATTACATTCTTGGCTTAAAAGATTCCATTTATCAAATTTGGAGAGGAAAAGACAAATGGAGTTAAACTCAACTATTGCTGAGTTTCCCAATATAAATAAAATTACATGTGCTTCTGATTCGGTTTGGAACTGGACCATAAACCAGAAAATAAGAACTGGAAATGTGCGTTTTCTGTGGTGAAGCCATTACATACATTTTGAAGCTACATCCTTATGAAAAAGCAGAGAAAAAGAGTGCCAGGCCTCAGTGAGGGAGGTGGTATGATCGCCATTTTTCAGACCTCTAATCACCATGGTGACAGACCTGGTAGACTATCTCAGTCTTTTTGACATGTCTCTTGAACTATGCGAGACCAAAAAGAGACACAGTAATCTAGACACAGCCTAACGGATGCTGAAGTAGATCCCCTGATTTGTTGGCTACTACTACTGCCTTATACAGTATTTCCAGGGTCCATGGACACCAAAGGAGGTCTAAGGCTTGTACTAGCATATACAATATTTCCAAGCATATGCACACAAAGGAATGTGAGTCTAGAATTGTGTTATATGGTCTATCTGTCCTCAGTGTAAACTGAGCTGTCACAAAGGGGGAGCAGAGATGAGTTGTAATATCAGGTTAACAAGTTTAGATAGTACTTCCATGACTCAGCAATAAAAAGAGCAGTTTGCCTGAGCCCATCACTGATCCAAGTTTCTTGTCTAGAGAAGAGGCCACACCTTTCTTCCTGCTTGCTTGCCTGATAACCATGGTCATACAAGTGTTTTCAGGACTAGATGTTAGGCTTAGCTCAGAACTGGTGAATTACTGGGGATTTT
Organism: Acanthisitta chloris; assembly: GCF_000695815.1. Classification (NCBI taxonomy): domain Eukaryota; kingdom Metazoa; phylum Chordata; class Aves; order Passeriformes; family Acanthisittidae; genus Acanthisitta; species Acanthisitta chloris. Next base: position 10,928 of record NW_008691244.1, on the reverse strand, counting down.
TTACCTGGATAATTGCAGTACTGACCTGTATTTGTTACTCTACTATTATTTAGAGATAAATTATTTATTCTTGGAGCTGTTTGTTTCTGTCTGTTGACATGTGCCAAGCCTGTAACTCATTAAGGCAGTCATGGTTTCAGCTGTGATAGAGTAAATTTTCTTCTGAATAGCTGGTACAGTGCTGTGTTTCAGATTCAGTAGAAGAATAAAGTCAATAACACACTGATGTTTTAGTTGTTGCTAAGTAGTGCTTACCCTAAGCCAAGGACTTTCAGTTTCCCATACTCTGTAAGTGAGCAGGTACACAAGAAGCTGGGAGGGAGTGGAGCCAGGAGAGCTTATTTGAACTGGCCGAAGGGATATTCTGTATCTTTGGATGTCATGGTCCTGTATATAAACGGGGGAGAGGTAGCTAGGAGTGGCTGATCACTGATCAGGGAGGGGATGGGCAACAGTCAGTGGATGGCAAACAATTGTATTTGGCATCATTTGTCTTTCTGGGATTTTATTCCTCTCTCTTTTTTTCTTCACTCCATTATTATTACGGCTATTATTGTTGTTGTCATTATTATCATTACTATTATTTACTTTATTTCAATTATTAATCTGTTCTTATTTCATCCCATGGATTTTGGATCTCTGTAGTTCTCTCTCCTATCCCACTGGGGGAGGTGGGGAGAGTGAACCCACAGCTGCATCATGCTTAGTTGCTAGCTGGGGTTAAACCAAGACAGTCATTTTTGGCGCTCAGCATGGGGCATATTGAGATAACAACAGATCTGACAAAAGCATGTTAAAACAAATCTGTTATAAGCACACATTATATTATTTTAATAGTCACTGGTTACAATGTTGGTTTATTTTTTTCTTAGAGTTGTTGCACTTGTTTCCAGAGTTGTACTTTACTTGCAGTATGTGTTCCCTGCAGTGCTGTTTATCACCTGTGAGGGCTGGGCTAAGGTTATTACGTTGCTGAACTTTGTAATGCTGCTTTATGATATGATGGAATTGCTGGTTCTGAAACTGATCTGGTGTTTGTACTCAGCATTGCTGCCAGCACTGTACTTCGGGAGCCATCTATCGGAAATGATTAATAATTGCATCTCTTACCAGTCTACGGAGGAGAGAGACACTTTCCTCTTCTCCTCCAGGATAATTCCAATAGCATGTGAAAAATTTGACAATCCTTATGATGTTGAAACCGGCACAGTCCTATTTCTAAATACCGTGAATACGTTTCAGATCTTGATTATGGTTAAGCAGCTATTTGTGATTGCTCTGATCCCTGTGACAAACACTGTGACAACTTCAACCCCCACAACAAGCACTGCAACTACTCAAACCCTGGTGACACGCATTGCAGCTACTCAGACCCCAGCAATGGGTGATGTAGCTGAACCAGAGCATCCATCCATGCCAATATCAGTTGCCCCTATTTATAAGAAAATCTCTCTCCTCCCCACAGACTTTTATCTTGGCTGTGGAAAAGCTCTCTGAAAAGTGGGAAAAACTGTCCTAGGAGTTCCAGCAAAACAAACGAGGATAAGCCCCACTCTGCACCTCTGTGGATCTGTGTCTCACCTTTTAACAGTAAGTGCTCTTTAGATCAAGAGAGATGATATAGAAGGTACAAATCATATGGTATTCCACGGTTTTATTTGTGTGACCATGGAGAGAACATGAGGAGATGGGATGGAAAACCTACCATGACCCCAGAGGTGCAGGTGCAGAAACTGCAGTGAAAAACATTAAAAAATGAGCATTCTTCCAGGAAAGCTCCCACTCCAGTCTGCAGTGGGCACTATCCCAGACAGAGAAAAAGGACTCATCTTTCTCCTGAACCTGTGTAATGGAATTCTAATCCGTTTTTAGAAGAACTAAGTGGAGAATCCTATGACCAGTATTAGAGAGGCCTGGCCTTTAGCCAGGTAGATAAGAGGGACAGCAAGGTTTACTGGACTGTCTGAATCAGACAGCCTGGCACATCAGACCCAGAGGAATATCAGGCTCTAGTAAGATACTGGTGTACAGTGCACAGTGTACCCTTATGCCATCAAGCTATACAGGGGCAGAACCTGTTTGTGTTTACAGAGTGACAGAAAAATCAACAGCTAAATGTATTGGAAGCTGGAATCAGCCTGACTAGGAAGGAGTGGCAAAAGCACCCCATTGTGACTGGTCCAGAGGCTCCATGCATTCCTAGCATAGGCTGTCTCAGGAGAGGGTATTTCTAAGATCCAAAAGGGTCCAGTTGGGCTTTCAGTAATGCTGCCTTGGAGCTGGAGGAAATTAGGCAGTTATCAGCATTGTCCTAATCTACCAAGTACTTCCATTTAATTTCTGAGCATTAAAAGTAGCAAGTAAAAATGCAGAAATAAACAAAACATACGGGTTGTTGGCACTTTGGGTTAGGCATTCATATGTGGATTTTTTTCCCTCCATGTGCAAAACGAAATTCACCAGTTTTCTATCTTCAAAACTCCAGCTGTTTGCAATTTCATATTTTAAAACCCATAAATTTAATTTCATTTTCATCAATAGTCATGCAATATGGTCATAGAACAGCAAATAAAGACATGGCAAACCAAAGAGTTGTACTGTTTCACCAGAGTTTTTTTCTGTAATTCAGTTATATGTGTTGTTTCACTGAAATCTTCTGCTTTAAAAGTCGTGTAACTACATTAACCTCCTTTTCATACAATGAATGATCAAAGAAAACAGAACAACAAAAAAACCCCCTCAAACAATAAACCCCTCTTAAATTCTTCTGAATATTGAACAGAATTTTAAAAAATATGACTGATTTAAAACAGTCAAAAGACACTGCAGCTTTTGTATTCAAAGATATCTTTTCCTTCTAATTCTTATGACTTTAAGCTAGGAATGTCAACTGTATAAACTGTATAATTGCAATTTAACACATGGAACTACAAAAACAGTCTCCTCTAATTATGGGAGTAGGCTATAGAATATGGCAAAAAGGAACGGTTTGTAAGTCCGTTGAAATTCTGTGAATTAAAAATCTGGATTTTTTTTATTACTCTTATATAAGTTACCTCTTAGTATGAGCAGTAGATATTTTCAGGGATAAAAAGTTGGTTAAGTGCTAATAAATTTTCAGCCTTCAGAAGATAAATATTCTTTTAAAATCTGTTTCTTATTCCCAGGAAGGTGAAAGAATCATAACAAGTTAAGCTGTTAAAAATTATTAGTATTTTTTCCATGTTGCATAGATGAAAAAAGGCTTTCACGAACTCTAATGTTTTACCAATATCTTGAAATATAAAACATCATCAGATGTTAAATACAGTGCCTACTGCAATAAAAATCCTAATTTTCCACTTTCATAACTTATCTACTTCTCACGTTGTCTTACCTGTTTGTTTCCTATCAAATATTCAATAGAGTTTTTAAAATTCTTAATCATTGCTTTCTTGATACCACATAACTTTTTTAACCCCCAGCCAGTTTATACAGCTTGTCTGTTCACAGAACAGTCTATGATGATATATGTCATCAGTCATCCTCCAATATGGAAATATTAGTAGCCTCTAAAATACACAGAAAGCAAATTAGGTTTCTATGCTTCATCAATGGTGGATTTGGCACTGATTTCATTGTTGCAAAACAGCATAAGAGCAATAAAATCTGAAGATAAAAAGTCAGATCTTTAGATAAATGAGGGTAGAAAATAGAAACCCAGTAGTGAGAAATGGAAGACCAAAAAGAAAAACTATTTTAGAGTATTTTTTATTTTCTAAATTAGATAAGCCCACAGACCATTCTTTGGCCACTCCTCATAAGACATTCCTTCCAGCTCTTTCACCAGCTCTGTTGCCCTCCCCTGTACACATTCAAGGACTTTCACATCCATCTTAAATTTTGGGGCCCAGAAGTGCACATAGCATCTTGACATCGAAATATTTGTTCGTGTTCTATTTTATCCCATAGGTGCTGTAAGAAAGGGCGCAGCACTAATGCAATGAAACCCAAAGCAAATAATTTCTTTGAACGAGCAGAACACTACGATGTAGCAGCAGTTTTATTGGAGTGTTCCCTCAAACATCCACCAGATGTCAGTACATACCTGCAGAATCACGTAAATCGATGTACAGAAATGTTTCTACAGCAAGTCTTGTCCTTTTGATACATAATACAGAAGCTCAATGTTGCATACTGATGCTGATGCCGCAAATAAAGTGAGAAATAGTGCAAAGAAAATCCTTATACTTTCCAAACGACAGATTAAAAAACAGAATTTTGATTCTGCATTGTATTAGCGCTTCTTTGACCACTAGCTAGTAACAACTTCTCTGAGTTTTTATTTGTGAAAACAGAAAATACAGGCAGAGAACTGCCCTATAGACACTGTGGCCATTCATATTCTTAAATGTGAGAGATGAAGAAAGAATGAGAGATCTAGACTTCTTCACTCCTAATAAAAGAAAACTAAGGAATACTTTTCTTGCTGCCTTGTTGTTGTTGCAGGACCTAGTTTGCCTTCTTTGAAGAGTTTAAGGGTATGCATTGAAATATCACCGAAAAAAAAGAAAAGGAGGCCTAAAGTGAATATTTAACCTAAATAAACAGATGTTTTCTCTGAGTGCAATGAGAACAATTAAAAAAAAAGTCATAAGATTTAAAAGATAATTACTCTATGACACTTAACAATGACCAAATACATTTTGCTCTGAAAATCTATAAATGTGTTACAGAATAATTTGAGTCCCAATTTACTTGACCAGTTACTTTTGAAATTTCTTCAGATTAGAATTAACATTTTAAAACTACAATTAATTTCTCATAACTTAACAATTTTTTGGAATGATAATTCCCTGACATCCTCAATATTTCTTACAATACATCATATACAAACTAAGATGAATTATTTATTGTGACTTTTTAAACAGTGATGTGTGGCCCAAGAAGCTTGACAACAACTTTCCTATTGTGTTTGGCCTGCATTTTATTTATTTTCCTGAATGAATGTTTCATGCTATACTTAAAGAATATTGCTATTTTACTCACAAGGTTCCTCAACCACTTATATGACATGAAACCTCAGATGCACAGCCCTTAACTGAAATGTAAAAGAAACATTAAATATTTTCTTTTATAAAGAAATGGAAACTGAGTTTCATATATTATTTCTGAAATAATAATGTAATTTTTTTGATCCACAGAAGGGATATATTGTGTTCTGCTGATGATGCCTATAGGCACAATGCAATGTCCATAGAGGGCCTGAAGAGTTCAGTACTGCCCACTGCTGATTTTCTCCCCAGATGTCAAAAACTGCTCAGTGAAGCAGTCAAAAAGTCAGAGAACAGAGTGTATTTTATTCCAGGGATGTATTGATTCACAGTCTAACAGCTTTTGTTGGCAGGCCTGAGGCAAAAATTAGAGGTATGAGGATAGTGTCCTGACAAAACCAGAGCCTACTTCCCCACAGGGATGGGTGCCCACTGGTGTGGTATGAGATGAGCACCATTTTATCTCATTTATCATGTTGTTATGCTTCTCAGGATTCCAGCTATAGCCAGTCTGCTGAATTTTCAGCAGCTGAAAGAAGCAGGCTTGGGTGTTCATGTTTTCTGGTTTGGAGGTAGAGGGTATTTGGGTTTTTTCATTTGATTGTCTGGAGGTTTTTGGATTTGTTTTGTTTTGTTGGTTTTTTTCTTTTTTCAGCATCATGATAATTGAACTCCTATTGCTGTTCCTGCCATTTCACCATCTCTGCATATTTACATAAACAATTCAGAATCTATTTCCATGTTTTACCCTACAGACACAGCATCTTTTGTTTGAAATAATTCTACAAAATCTGCCTCTCTTTTACTTCAGACCAGTTGCCTTTACTGTTTCCAATAGCATTCTGTCATATTAAAAGGCTTTCATTTTATTGTTTTATAAACTCCATCACATTTGCAATACATTTATTTTCTACCAAAAAGAAATTTCACTGAAGAATTTCCCAACAATTGTAAAGACTAGCATCTAAACAGTGAAGTACAGTTTAAGACCAAGGAATATTATTTGGTTTTCAGGGATGTCTTGTACCACATAGGCACAACCTATGTATGTTTACCAGTAACTAAAACTAAATATGTGCATTTCTTAGCACTCAAGTGACATGAAGTAGACTCGGTAAATAGACAATCCAATCAAAATATTAAAATCTGATTAATTTATTATGAGAGGTAGTACAGATAAGTCAAAGATAATTGAGCCTATCAAGTTATTATACTAAATTGCAATATGAAGACTTCCATGGCCACATTATGCTAACTCTCAGTTTTCTTTCCTACAATGTAATAAAAGTAAAATGTATCTGAATTCTGAAGTCTGAGAGGTTTGTTGCTTTTGTTTTTGTTTTTTAGTTGGCTGAGATTTAATGTCATTTAGTGTAAAAATGAAACATCAGTGTTTTCTGGCACCGGAAACTGTTGACTTAGATAATAGAATATTTTGATGAAAGAAAGCAAATGGCAAGTTAGGAAAGAAGAAAGACTGATGCTTCTTAGAACACTGACTACAATGCAGGAGGCTTAGTGACCATTGGGCTTCCATGGAGTTGTAGGGGGACATTTATACAAATATATGCAAATACAGGTGTACAGCAGAGGTCAAGACAGTAATTTTTTGGGGGGTCAAATCTGCAAGGCCTTTTGTTGGGGTTGCAGCAGTGTCGATGTTTCATTTCTGAAGTTAACAGGATGACAAGAAGTGCAAGTTGCTCTCCATTAAAGGAAAAAATATTTTAAAATCTGTTCCTATGTGCTAGATGCATCAGTGAGCTGGGTGAAAAGAGAAGCTGGTAATCTCAATCACTGACTCCAATTTTCTAGATCTAGTGCCTTGATCTCCATAGTTTCACTATAAGAAATTTCTTCTGATTTGAAACATTCCGCCTGTCTTCCAGAGAATATCTTGTAATAAAAATTCTGGAGTTCATCTTCAGCCTTGTATTACTAGAAACGGGATTGCACTAAATATATCAAGATTAATTATTGCTTCCAAATACCAAGGCTTTTTGTAAAAGTATTGTTACAGTACAAATAGCAGCAAATTACACCTGTATATGTTATAATGTCTACAGGATGATGGTAGTAATAATGCTGGATATTGAAGACTTCAAACATATTTAGTTTAGTTACTAAAGTTGGACCTAAAACCAAATTCTAGGTAACTGCTTATTTAGCTCTATATTGCAAAATATATATTTGGTTGTTTTTTGTTTGTAGAGGTGGGGTCTTTTTTGTTTTGTTTTGTTTTCTAATGTGAAGAAGACATTCAGAAAATCAGTCAATGTTTTCAAGCCACTACTCCAAGTAACTAAAAATGTTTTGTAATGGCCGTGTTTAGATAATTTGATCTTTTTACTAGAAGTTTCAGACGCATTTTTCTAAAAGCTCTTTTAGTCCATGTAGTCAATGTTCTGCAGTGTAAAGACTCTTGTCTTACTTTTTGGCTGATGTTTCCCTGAGCTTTAAAGCCTGGTGCTCTCAATGGAGCACTGAAACAGAAGATATAATACACACGACTTTGAAATTCATGGGAAATAATAAATGCTTTAAAATTTTCCAAAGTGTATGTTACAGAATGGATCAAAGCTCAATCTCAGCTAATTCCTTTTTCTGTCAGCTGAGAATCTGATCCAGAAGCAATGAATATCATTTTTTAATACTTTCAGTTCCTTGACTGTGCAGTAATCCTCTATCAAGAAGGGTATTTCCACAGTAAGTCTTTTTCTATCTACAGAAATACCTTAAAAATCTTCAGGGGTTGAGTTTGTATCAGTCACTTGTAATCAATGTGTTCTTTGACTACGCATGTTTAAACTAGGCATTACACAGGCTCATAAGGAGAAAATATTCAATACATTTATGACTTTTTTTAATGTTGATAATATGTAAGATTTTGCATTTCTTTTTTTTTCACCCAAGCAAGTGCTGCCTAACATAAATACATCATTCTGTCAAGTTGTCTCAAAGTTATAAAATCAGGCCAGTTCCATTGTATCTGTTTTACAGAGAAAAATAGGTATATAAAGCAGACTTACATTCACTGACTTGAGTCATAGTGTAGCTTGAGGCCAAAAGTCCTTTACTGAATAATGACAAAGTTCCTACACATCTATTTACCTGCATCATCCAAATCAACCTTGCAGGCAACACAAACAATCAGAGTCCCACATAATACGCATAGTATGGCTATTTCCATACTGGGGCAAAACCAGCAGACAGACTCAAGCCTCGTACAATATTCCACTTCTACGAACTTAATCTTGTTTTCTACCCAGACTAGGATACACTTCATTGTATAACAGTGATAGTGTATCAAACAGTTGCAAAATTACTTCCAGTTGATAGTGCAATTATCTAATAGAAGGCAATATTTTCTGGGGTTAAAGAAAGTGAAATACAGCTTTTCAGTATTCCCTAGATTTGGAAGCACTTTCTTTTCTTATTTCCTAATATATATTGTCACATTTAGCATTATATTGGGGTTTATTTCCTCCTACTTTTATTTTTCTCTTTGTTTTATTCCCAAGCAAACTCATTATGTCTACATTGGAAATTACTAGAGCATTGAAGGACCTGGAAGGTTGAACAACACAAACACACAGTTATAGCCCTTAATGGATATATTTTTTGAAAATTAACTCTGTGTGACCAGTACCTTTGAAATTTCTGCCTACCTATTATGCACTTTTAGCTGCTTTTCTCTCTTTGTCTACCAAACCTTTATCAAAAGAGTCATGGGAAAACCTTGAAATACATATCTAAATGAAGGGCATTCACTATTACCAGATGTGCCAACATTTCCAATTATACAAGTCCCCAAGTTTTGAAAACGCCAAGCACATGGAAACTACTTGATTGTGGTCAGCCCTGTCTTTTGGTCATGCATTCTCCTGAATACTGAAATTATGCATGATTCCTGAAAAAGCATATTTTATGAATAGAAAGATAGATAGATACATTAATTAGAATATTTGAATTTGGATTCACCTTAAAATGCTTATATTGGAAACGTATTACAGAATCCTTTCAAATCTCTGTATGCACTATATATTTACTTTTTGCAGATTAGAAGATTAACCTAAGTTTTTCATATACATATAAAATGCTACTTTCATTCAGAATTACCCTTTTTTCACATTTTTATAGAAGAAAATTAATAATTTTTCTAAGAAAAAAGTCTATGGTATTGTGTGACTCAGAATTAGCATTACTTTCTGTGTAATGCAGCAGTATTTCTGTAGTACAAAAGAAATTAAACTCAGTTTCAGGGAAACAAATATTTTTATATTCTTGAAGGATCACACTGTCTAGAAGAAATTACTTCAACCTGGTTGCTGGCTGTGATTTAAATAACTCCAGACAGTAGGTAAGTAATATGTTGTCACTACACATTGAGCATTGCTGCAGGACAAAAGCATTGCAGTTTCCTGTCACTTCTGTCTCTTCTGAAGACAAGCTGTGAGCATTGGAATTGTTCAGACTGGGGAAGAGAAGTCTCCTGGCAGACCTTATAGCAGTCTTTTTTGTGAAGATGATGAGGCATTTTGATGGGTTGCCCAGACAAGTTGTGGATAGAGATTTGAGCAACCTGGTCTAGTTGAAGATGTCCCTGACCATGGCAGAGGGATTTGAATAAAGTTCCTTCAAATAAAAGCAATCTATGTTTCTATTAATCCACTACAAAAAATATGCAGAAATAATTAGATGGACCTATATTATGAAAGGGATTGATGACTGGAAGGAGATATTATGCTTGCGCTTATGACAGTATGGGGAAAAACTATATTGTTTCACAATATATCATGCTCATTAGGATTCCAGCTGTATAACAGCATAATGACTGGAGCATTTGCTTAAAAAAAATAAGTATTTTCTTCCTGGTCCTCCAAGCAGGTCAACTTTGTAATAGCAACCAAAGTTAAGGTCTTCCCAAACACCGTTGTGTCTTCCAAAGCATCCTTGCATGGTTTAATTTGTTTGCTCTGATTTCCTTCAGGCTCCATAATATCAAGAATTAATCAAAAGATGGTAATTAATAAGAAAAATGTGAGGTCACTCTTACTGATGCCAGTAACAACATGCCAAAAGGACATTTTACCATTCACTGGTTTAATTTCCATTTCTAGATCTATAGAAACGTCTACAAGACTGTCATAGAATCATAGAATTTCAGGGTTGGAATGGACCTTACAGATCAGCTAGCCCCAGCCTCCCCTGCCATGGGCAGGGACACCTCCTCACTAGATCAGATTGCTCAAGGCCTCATCCAGCTTGTCAGGGCAGACACCATGTCCCTGGGCAGCCAATTCCAGTATCTTGCCACCCTCACAGTAAAAAGCATTTTTCTAATATCTAACCTAAACTTCCCCTCCTTCAATTTGAACCCATTACCCCTTGTCCTATCATTTCTGTTCCTAACAAAGAGTCCCTCTCCAGCTCCCTTTTAGGCCCTTCAGATATTGAAAAGTTGCTATGAGGTCTCCACACAGTCTTCTATTCTCCAGGCTGAACAGCCCCAACTGCCTCAGTCTGTCATCACAGGGGAGGTGCTTCAGTCCTCTTAGCAACTTCGTGGCCTCCTCTGCACTTGCTCCAACAGTTCTGTATCTTTCTTGTGTTGAGGGCACCAGAACTGCATGCAGTATTCCAGGTAGGGTCTCATGAGAGCAGAGTAGAGGGGAAAATCACCTCTTTTGACATGATGGCCACACTCCTTTTGATGTCCTTATTTATTGTTTCACATTGAAATGATTTTATAGCTATTGTTATATTGCTTTTTTTGTTTCAGGAGAATTGAAAAGAGTGGAGACGATTAAAAGGAAGAATTTGAGTAATAATCATACTATATGGAAAAGGAAGAAATAAAATCATAGAAGAGTTGGAAGAGACCTCAAAGATCAT